>NC_053025.1:138439460-138569392 GCF_003073215.2 Triticum urartu | reverse complement strand
AGCCCAAGGAATATATTCTGATTGAAACATAATATATCTCTAGTGATATATGTATATCAAAATTAGAGTATTTTCTATCAAATTTGTGAATAAGTATTATTCTAATTATGATCCGTTGCAACGCACGTGAACATTGCAAGTATTTTCAACCATGCAAAAAATGCCAGTATTTCCTTAAACGCCTGGTTGCTACGCCTGAATAAGTGATAATAAGCGGATGAATGGCAGAAATTCGATGATAAGCTGTCAAACATGAGAATTGGTCGACGGCCCGGGCGGCCGCAAGGGGTTCGCGTTGGCCGATTCATTAATGCAGCTGGCACGACAGGTTTCCCGACTGGAAAGCGGGCAGTGAGCGCAACGCAATTAATGTGAGTTAGCTCACTCATTAGGCACCCCAGGCTTTACACTTTATGCTTCCGGCTCGTATGTTGTGTGGAATTGTGAGCGGATAACAATTTCACACAGGAAACAGCTATGACCATGATTACGCCAAGCTATTTAGGTGAGACTATAGAATACTCAAGCTTAACTTTCACTCCTACTTACAGTATCTAGAGTATTTAACAAAACACTACCACTTTCAACCAGCCCTAGGAAGAAACTATTGTACAAAAAATAGCAAAAACATACCCAATATTTCTTAATTCGCGCCAAAAAACTACTACCTAGTGCCGATTAGGCTCGTTTAAACCCGTTTATGACAGGGATGGCCCACACGTCCGTGCTGACGAGGCAGCTTAAACCAACACATTTTGTTTGACCGTTGACACGAGGGACCCACATCTGACCTTCTATCCTGCTATTCCTCCTCAAATCATTATTTTTCCTGAACATTACTTCAAACAGTATTGATGTGTGTTCGTCGGTGGCGCCAGTGATGAGCGAGTTGGCCGCCGCTCCGTCGAATGGGCCGGACGCCGCGCTGGCCTCCGCACGGGTTGGCTGGCTGGCCCGAGCGTGACTCACGCGCGAGCAAGCCGCCGCGCTGGCCTTTGTTCGAGCTAGATGGTTGGCCTTAGCGCGGCACGCATCAGCAAGCCGCCGCATTGCCGTGCCAACCTAGCTGGCAAACCTTGCAAACAAGCAACTAGATGCATCCAGCAGGGTGTGTGCTATTGAAAGTGCTAGTTATCGACTAGAGGGGGGGAGGGGGTGAATAGGCAATATTTATGAAAGTCTTCAAAACACGGTGGCTTTGAAGACAAATGATAGAATGAACCTATTGATATGTATCGGAAGGTAGACTACACTAGACAAGCCATAGTCAAGTAAGCAATGAAGTGAAAACACAAAGACTATCAACAGCTAGGTAGTATGGATCAGGATGGAAGATAGTATGAAGCCAAACAGTAAAGAGTCTTCACTTAGTGAAGTCAATCAGATCATACATGCATGCAATGACTTCACGAAGACAAACTGTAAAGTAAAGGGAAGTGAAGGATAGAACCAGTAGCTTGATGAAGACAAGGATTTGGTAGACCAGTTCCAGTTGCTGTGACAATTGTACGTCTGGTTAGGGAGGCTGAGATTCAACTCAGAAGACCGCGTCTTCACCTTATTCCCCTTGAGCTAAGGACACACAGTCCTCGCCCAATCACTCTGGTAAGTCTTCAAGGTAGACTTCCAAACCTTCACAGACTTCGTTCACCGGTGATCCACAATGACTCTTGGATGCTCAGAACGCGACGCCTAACCGGCTGGAGGATTCACAGTCCTCAAGTATAACAGTCTTCAGGTCACGCAGACAGAAAGACTTTAGTGATGCCTAACACTCTTTGGCTCTGGGTGTTTTGGGCTTTGTCCTCGCAAGGATCTCTCTCTTTCAAAAGCTTCGGAGGTGGGTTGCTCTCAAACGACAAAAGTCGTGCACTAACTCTGAGCAGCCACCAATTTATGGTGTAGGGGTGGGCTATTTATAGCTAGGAGGCAACCCGACCTGATTTGTCCAAAATGACCCTGGGTCACTAAGGAACTGACACATGTCCAACGGTCAGATTTCAAACACACGCGGCAGCTTGACTTGGGCTACAAGTTAAGCTGACTTCTCTAGCTCTGGATAAGATTTGCTCTCATTGTCTTCGCTCGAAGACATAGGATTTGGTTGAGCATCACATCAGTCACTTCTGACTTTGTTCACTTGGACCCCACTTAATAATGCGGTGGTTCCTATGACTCAACAAAGAAGAAAAGGAAACTACGAAACAACTATGTCTTCGCACTCCATAGTCTTCATGCGATGTCTTCTCATGTCATAGTCTTCAATGTGAATATCTTCACAGACCACCATTATCTTCAATGTATTCACACATTTTTAGGGGCCATCTCTGGTAGGCAAACCGGACCAGTATGGGACTACTACCTGTGTTATCCTGCAATTCTCACAAACACATTAGTTCCTCAACCAAGTTTGTCGTCCATACTCCAAAACCAACTAGGGGTGGCACTAGATGCACTTATAGCTATCTTGGCTAGCTAGTGGCCGCGAGCGCCGGACGAAGCTGGCATCCGGGCTGCTACAAGATGGGCTCCGCACCGCCGGCGGTTTTGACCTCGCCTTCTGCCGGCGGCGGTAGCTGCGTCCCATGGCCAAGGATGACTAGGTGGACGGGCCGGAGGTAGGAGGTCACTCGGGGATTTTTGTCCAGATTGACATGTAGGTCCCACAAGTCATAATGCCTAACTTGCCTGTCGAATAGAAGGCGTTGGATTAAGAGGCGACATGGGTTGAAACGTGTCTATAACGATAGTTTGTAGAGTAGTCATTTCTTGGTAGGGCTGGTTGGTAAGGGCATGTACAATGGTTTATAAGGTAGTCTTATCGTAAGTCTGCCACGTATGCAAGTGGTAGTAGTTTCTTGGCATTATTAGTGGTTTCTTGGCATTATTAGTGGTTTCTTGTAAGGAACAATGTACTAGCGACAAAAGGCAATTCTAGGTTGCATTGTACTCCAACGAGTACTACTAGTGGTCGCAGGAGTGTATAGCTCGTTTTGTGGGTTCGATCCCGGCAGAACGCACGACGACCTTTTTTTAAATAGTAACTTCACTGCGAGCCAATATTGTACACTGGTAGTTTGACTTTTGAAGTTGAATGGACGTGTCGCACCACAATCTGGATGCACTAGATAGCCCAGCCACATGAACGGGTTTTCCCTCCCATCATCTCATGGCTCGTGTACTAAAGTAGTACTCCTATATATCAATTCACACCATGCAAAGTTTCTCGCCTGCATGCTCTCCCTAGCCGCACCTCGCTTGCAGCTTCCTCATCAGCTAGCATATTTAAACTAGCGCCTCCAAATTAAGCACGAGGAGCTGGAACAGCCTGGCGTGGCATTGGGAGGGGGAACTGGGGCTTCAGTATCCACAGTGGCTTCAGGCGCCATATTGTCTTCGGGCGCCACATGGTCTTCAGCCATGACAGTATCATTGTCTTTAGAATCATTGTTTGTGGCCGCCTCAGTGGTTTCAACCTCCGCTTGATCTGGAACAGGAGGGTCGGGCACAGACTCATTCTCCCTGAGAATGACTGGTTCAGTAGGAGGGGGTGTAGAAACTCTTTCTTCTTCTTCTCTTGGTTCTTCTTTTTCTTCATCGGCTGATGCAGCTGGAATGTCTTCAACAACTTTAGCTTCAGACTCAGAGACATTCACAGTTGGGGTGGCTTTAGGAAACACTTGACGTGCTACTGAGTTGTGTTGCACCTCCCCTTCTGGAATGCTCGAAATGGTAACCTGGGGCCTGGGGCCTTTGCGAAGCCTGCAGAAAGCGGGTGATGCCTGTGGTGACAGAGAGGTCTGTACCATGTAGTTATCGTCGTCAAGCACCGGAGTGGTGACTTGAGGTTTTGGAGTTCTGGGTGTCTCTTCATAAATGGGGGTGTCTTGTTGTGGGCGATCGGCCATGAATCATCCTGAGTGATTGGCGTCTGGGGACGACCAATACTGATGAGTTCGTTGTTCGTAAGAACAGGCGATGATACCACTTGATGCTCGAGTTGAGGAAGTACTTCATCATCTTCAACATTGTCTTCACGATCAATTTCTTTAGCTGTGGTGGGGTCAACAGCTGGAACTTCTTCATTTTTAGGAGCCTCTGTGAAAGCAGGCTCGTGAATCACTAGGCGACGCTCTTGGTTGGTGGAGGCTGGTCGAGCAACAGAGATGGGCTCAACCACAAGGGGCTCAGAGGCCACAGCATGCTCTTTCTTTGAACACTTTGTCTTCAGCTTCTTCTTGGATGGGGCTTCATTAGAGGTGTTCTTGTGCTTGCGCTTCCTGGCATCAGCTTCAGCTGCCCTGGTCTTCTTCAGTTCTGAAGCTGCTAAGGGGACCTTAGGCTTCGAGCCTGTCATGCTAGCAGGGAAGACAATACGAGGTTCTTCCTGCCTTGGTGCTTCAGTTCAGACCGTAGCAGACTTCTTTGTTGGATTGGCAGGAATTCTTGAGTTGATGCCAGGACGGCCAAGAGCCTTGCGCTTCTCAGCCTCATTGTGAGCTTGCATTTCTGCCCAAAGTACTTGATGCGCTCTCTTGAACCTTTAGCTTCTTCACGCTTCTTGTGAAACTGCTCCTTGAGCTCATGCAACATCTCCTTGAAAGTCTGAACATCTTCTATGCTAAGCTTGGCCATGCTCTTCTTGAAGTGAGCCTTCTCAAAGTAAATTTTGTTCTTTAGCTCAACAATTTTCTGAGCCATGGCTAGCTCATTTGCGATAGCTCCGTGGAAGGTGACGCTTATGTCCACAGGAAGCTGAAGATCATCGATGCTTATGCTCTAGTCGTCGAACCAATCATCAACGAAGTTGTTCAGAATATATACGTCAAAGAGGGGCATATCGTTGAAGATCTCGGCCTCTCGTTTGCTCTTGATGAGTTGCTCAAGGGTGTCATCACCAATATCTTCGTCACTTGACAGATCAATGGTGTCTTCTTTGTTCCTGAGAACGGGAGCTGGAGTCAGTTCATGCCCGGAAATCTTCTTGGGCTTCTCGGTTTTCTTTGTCTTCTCGACCTTCTGGAGACACAAGATAAGTCTTCGGAGTGCACACTGCCTTCAGGAGGTGCAGTGGCCAATGGCTTCACACGCAAAACTTTTGGTGAGGCAGGGGGCTTTGAAGCCTTTGATTTCTTCTTCTTCTGCGGCTTTGGTGGTGCTGGCGCATCTTCCGAGTCTGCGTCATCAGCTGAGTGCTGCACCGTAGCCCCCTGAACATCTATGTGAGTGAGAAGGCCATCGAGGTTGTAGAAGGGGCCGATGACATTTTGATTGGCATCTCGGGTGCCATCAGCCCTTGGAGCAGATGGCTAGGGTTGAAGTCGAGTCCTAGGTCCTTCTTGTTCTTGATAGCAGACTCCTTGGCAAATTGATAATTGCGCTTGAAGAGATTGTCGTCGCGACACAATAACAGTGATGATGGGTCGGCATTCACTGGCTGTGGTCCTCGGAACATGCAAGGGTAGAAGCCTTGAGCAATGGCTTCAGACTTGGACTTGGGCTACAGATTTCTATATAGAATATCTCCGCAGGGGCCCTTGATGGCATTCTTTTAAACATATTTAGCAGTCACAAATCTATACATGAACCATTGCTCTGCCCAATATCTTTGAATCCATTGGATTCGGGTCTTGCGCTCGCCATAGCTCTCCAGTGTTGACGTGAATGATATCAATATCTTCCTTGATGACATGATCTCTGAGAAAGTGATGATGAATCTGAATGTGCTTTGTCTTCGAGTGCTGAACTGGGTTATTGGCAATCTTGATGGCGCTTTCATTGTTGCAGTAGAGTGGCACATGCTTCAGGTGGATGCCATAGTACTTGAGAGTTTGCTTCATCCACAGAAGCTGAGGCAGCAAGATCCAGCAACAATGTATTCACATTCAGCAGTGGAGAGAGATACACAGTTCTGCTTCTTTGAAGACCAACAGACAAGAGATCGTCGAAGAAAGTGACATGTGCCTGATGTGGACTTACGATCAACCTTGTCACTAGCATAATCAACATCTGAGAATCCAACTAGATCAAACTCTGAGCCCTTTGGATACCATAATCCTAGTGTTGGGGTGTAAGCCAAATACCGAAGAATTCGCTTCACAGCTAAGTGATGCGACTCCTTTGGTGCCGCTTGGAATCGGGCACACATGCAAACGCTAAGCATTATATCTGGCCTAGATGCACATAAATAGAGTAAAGAACCAATCATGGAGCGATATACCTTTTGATCGAACTCTTTACCATTGTCATCGGGGCCCAGATGACTTTTGGTTGGCATTAGCGTCGTGTATCCTTTGAAGTCTTGCATTCCAAACTTCTTCAGGCAATATTTGAGGTATTTCTCTTGTGATATGAAGATGTCGTTGCTCTGCTGACAGATTTGAAGACCTAGGAAGAATTTCAGCTCACCCATCATGGACATCTGATATTGCTCTTGCATCATGTGTCCAAACTCATCACTGTATCTCTTGTTGGTGCAGCCGAAGATAATGTCATCCACATAGATTTGGCACACAAACAGTTCTCCATCATATGTCTTCGTGAAAAGTGTAGGATCCAGTGAACCAGGCTTGAAGCCTTTGCTCTTTAGGAAGTCTTTGAGTGTGTCATACCAAGCGTGAGGGGCTTGTTTGAGGCCATACAGTGCCTTGTTGAGCTTGTATACCATGTCAGGATGTTTTGGGTCTTCAAAACCAGGTGTCTGTGCGACATACACTTCATCTTCAATCTTGCCGTTCAGAAAAGCACTCTTCACATCCATTTGGTATAGCATGATGTTGTGATGGTTGGCATAGGCTAGCAGTATGCGAATGGCTTCAAGCCTATCCACCGGAGAAAAGGTTTCATCAAAGTCAATTCCTTCTACTTGAGTGTAACCTTGAGCAAGAGATGAGCCTTGTTTATTACAACATGACCATGCTCATCTTGTTTGTTGTGATAGATCCATTTGGTGCCGATGATGTTATGCTTGCGACGGTCAAGACGCTTAATTAATTCCCACACATTGTTCAGCTCGAACTGTTGTAGCTCTTCTTGCATCGCTTGAATCCACTCAGGTTCCATGAAGGCTTCAACAACTTTCTTCGGTTCAGATATAGAGACAAATGCAAAGTGCCCACAGAAATTTGCTAGTTGTGTTGCTCTTGAATGAGTGAGCGGACCAGGTGCATTGATTCTATCGATTATCTTCTCAATCTGCACTTCATTTGCAACACAAGGATGAACTGGACGAAGACTTTGGTCTTGCTGATCATTGTCTTCATTGTCGGCATTGACTTCAGGTTGAGCATTATCTTTGGGTTGATTAGGTGCAGAAATGATGAGTTCTTCTTCAGCCCGAGCCTCTGAAGGTATGATTTCTCCAGTACCCATAAGCTTGATGGATTCACTTGGTGAGACTTCATCTAGCACATTTGGCAGGTGCTCTCTTTGCGAGCCGTTAGTTTCATCAAACCGCACATCCACAGTTTCAACCACTTTATAGTGAAAGAGGTTGAAGACTCTGTAGGAGTGCGAATCCTTTCCATAACCAAGCATAAAACCTTCATGTGCTTTCGGTGAGAATTTGGAAGTGTGATGTGGATCCTTGATCCAGCACCGAGCACTAAATACTCTCAAGTAACTGACGTTTGGCTTCTTACCAGTTAGTAGCTCAAATGATGTCTTCTTTAGAAGCTTGTGAAGATAAACACGGTTGATTACGTGGCATGCAGTATCAATGGCTTCAAGCCAGAATTTTCTTGGAGTCTTGTACTCATCAAGCATCGTCCGAGCCATCTCAATGAGGGTTCTGTTCTTGCGCTCCGCGATGCCATTCTGCTGAGGTGTGTATGGAGCTGAGAACTCATGAGTGATGCCCAATCTATCAAGATAAGTGTCGAGGCTGGTGTTCTTGAACTATGTGCCATTGTCACTTCAGATGTGCTTGATCTTGATGCCATAGTTCGTCATGGCATGATTGGTGAATCGTCTGAAGACATCCTGCACTTCATTCTTGTAGAGGATTATATGCACCCATCTATATATCGAGTAATCATCAACAACGACGAAACCATAGAGGCAAGCAGTGGTAGTAAGAGTAGAGTAGTGAGAAGGGCCGAATAAGTCCACGTGAAGCAGCTCGAAGGGACGTTATGTAGTCATGATTGTCTTTGAGGGATGCTTGGCCCTAGTCATCTTTCCAGCTTCGCAGGCACCACACAGATGATCTTTCTTGAACTTGACGCCCTCGATGCCTACGACATGCTTCTTCTTCGCGAGAGTGTACAAGTTCCTCATGCCATCATGCCCTAGCCTCCGATGCCAGAGCCATCACTCTGAAGCTTTTGCTAGAAGACATACGACCAACTGTGGTCCTGCTGAGAAATCTACCATGTACAGATCATCTTTTCGGTACCCTTCAAAGACTAGAGATTTGTCAGATTCCATAAGCACAAGGCAACGATATTTTTCCAAATATCACTACCATATTCAGATCACAAAGCATTGAGACAGACATTAAGTTGAAACCAAGGGATTCAACAAGCATCACTTTATCCATGTGCTGATCCTTTGGGATTGCAACTCTAACTAGACCCAATACCTTGCTTTTACCAATGTCAGCAAATGTGATGTGACTCTTGTCAGATGGACGTAAGGTTGAGTCCATGAGAAGACTTCGATCACCAGTCATGTGGTTAGTGCATCCACTGTCCATAATCCACTCAGAAGCCTTTGGTATCGTACCCTACAGTGTAGTTAGGGGGATAGGCTTCACCAAGGGAAATGTGAAGCATAAACATTTGATGAACAAGCATATTATCAAAGTTTAGATCCTGGTTGGGGCAGATGGGATGATTTTCAAGGAATCCAGGAACAAAATACATAGTAAGACCATTTGGGCATTTTATCTTGCACCCCACAAGATGTTTTAGGTCCCGAGCATAAGCATCAGACGCCTTTGATTTTCGGCTGGAGACCTTTCCCTGCAACAGAGAGTTAATTCTTCTTAACCACCCACATCTTCATGGGTGGCTTAGAAGCAATGAGTCTAAGTGCAGCATCTAAGAACTTTGGCTTTGGAGCCCTAGCAAATAGCCTTGTGGGAGGAGAATAATACTCATAAGAATACGCAAAATAGTTCTTGGCCTTATGAGCATAGCAGTTTGACGAAACACGCTCATATTCATAAGTCTAAGTATGGTTTCCCTGCAAAACAATGGAGTTAGGGTGACTCTGGTGAGTCCTCTATCTGTATGAAGCCTTTGGACCATATGAAGCCTTTGGTCTGGTGTTTGTCTTCTTCCCAGGTGGTGTCATGATGACATTCACCTGAAGATTTTCAAGACAACTCTTGGGCACCCAAATCTTCTTCAAAGGGGGTCCATTCCTGTAGTTAGTACCAATATATCTGGCAAACACTTCACCATTCTGATTCTTAAACAGTTTATAGTTTGCATCAAAGGATTCATCAATGATATTAGGGTTAGCACAAGTGAAGCCAGATAAGGTAGATGGATCCCCTGAAGGTCCCTTTGTAGCAACCCATGTGGTTTTGGGGTACTTCTCAGGCTTCCAGCAGGAACCATCAACATTCATTTTCCTCTCGAACCCAACACCCTCTTTCCTAGGGTTTCGGTTCAGAATCTGTTTCTTGAGGACATCGCATAGTGTCTGATGCCCTTTGAGGCTATTGTACACCCCTGTTTCAAGCAATGTCTTGAACCTGGCATTCTCATCAGAAATAGTAGTGGTATCCTCAGAAGAGGGGTTAGTCTCCACATCAGCAGTTGAAGACATAGCAACAGTAGTAGCAGTAGAACATCCAACAACAGAAGCAACATTATCACGCTCAAGACATTTTAAACATGGTGGCTCAAAGTCTTCCTTAGCGGAACTATTCTGTTGAGCACGGAGTGACTCGTTCTCCTTTTGAAGATCTTCATGAGCCGATCTCAAGTTCTCAAGCTCTTGCTTCCTCTAAAGATAATCATAGGAGAGCTTTTCATGAGTAGTTGAGAGCGTTTCATGATGACTTTCAAGTTCCTTGTACTTAACATGAAGACTTTTAATGTATTCAATTAAGGACGGAGTTCGAGTCATTTCCGCGTCCAACAGGTCATCGCTTTTGTCTAGCAACTTTTGAATATGTTCCATAGCATTTTGTTGTTCTGTTGCAATTTTAGCAAGTGTTTTGTAGCTAGGTTTAGATTCACATTCAGAATCATCTTCACTTGAAGTTTGAAAGTAAGCATCGCGTGAGTTTACCTTGGCACCACGTGCCATGAAGCAGTAGGTAGGAGCAGAGTCATCCTCATCATTAGCATCACTGTTAGTGATGAAGCCATTGTCTTCAGTATCGAAGATGGACTTGGTGACATACACTGAAGCTAGAGCCAAGCTTTCCACGCCTGAATCAGATTCCTCTTTAGACTCCACCTCTGCCTCCTCAGATGCAGACTCCTCCTCTGAATCCATTTCCTTGCCTACAAAGGCACGAGCCTTGCTGGATGAGCTCTTCCTGTGTGATGAAGACCTCGACGAAGACTTGGAAGAAGACTTTGAGGATTTCTTCTTCTTCTTGTCATCAGAATCATATTCCTTGCTCTTCTTCTTCTTCTTCTTGGTCTCATTATCCCAGTGAGGACACTCAGAGATGTAGTGACCAGGTTTCTTGCACTTGTGGCATGTTTTCTTCTTGTAGTCACGTGAGGAAGCTTCATCGTTTCTTGAGTTAGATCTTGAGGACTTTCTGAAGTCTTTCTTCTTTGTGAACCTCTGGAACTTCTTCAATAGCATAGCAAGCTCCTTACCAATGTCTTCAAGGTCCTCAGAACTACAGTCAGATTCTTCTTCAGATGAGGAAACAACTTTTGCCTTCAAAGCGCGAGTTCGGCCATAGTTGGGCCATAGATGTCTCTTTTCTCTGCTGGCTGGAACTCATGTGTGTTGAGCCTCTCAAGTATGTCAGATGGATCGAGAGTCTTGAAGTCAGGGTGTCCTTGAATCATCAGGGACAAGGTGTCGAATGAGCTGTCAAGTGATCACAGTAGTGTCTTGATGATTTCATGCATGCTTGGTGATCTCAGTGGAGCCGAGTGCGCGAAGCTCATTTGTGATATCAGTGAGGCGATCAAATGTGAGCTGGACATTCTCATTGTCATTTCTCTTGAAGTGGTTGAAAAGGTTGCGAAGAACACTGATCCTTGAGACTCTCTGGGTTGAGACGCCTTCGTTGACCTTGGAGAGCTAGTCCCAGACTAGCTTCGCAGTTTCCAAAGCACTCTGCTACCTCTTGAGCATGCGTTGGTTTTCCCTTGAAGAGGAAAGGGTGATGCAGCAAAGTAGCGTAAGTATTTCCCTCAGTTTTTGAGAACCAAGGTATCAATCCAGTAGGAGACTACACGCAAGTCGCATAGTACCTGCACAAACAAACAAGAACCTCGTAACCAACGCGATAAAGGGGATGTCAATCCCTTCACGGTCACTTACGAAAGTGAGATATAATAGAGATAATAAGATAAATATTTTTGTTATTTTTGTTGTATAGATTGAGAAGTAAAGATTGCAAAATAAACGGCGACATAAATAGCTAGTTGACGGGAAAATAATATGATGTAAAGTAGACCCGGGGGCCATAGGTTTCACTAGTGGCTTCTCTCAAGATAGCATATATTACAGTGAGTGAAATAATTACTTACGAGCAATTGATAGAAAAGCGCATAGTTATGATGATATCCAGGCATGATCATGAACATAGGCATCATGTCCGTGTCAAGTAGACCGAAAAGATTCTGTATCTACTACTATTACTCCACACATCGACTGCTATCCAACACACATCTAGAGTATTAAGTTCAGAAGAACAGAGTAACGCATTAGGCAAGATGACATGATATAGAGGGATAAACTCAAGCAATATGATATAAACCCCATCTTTTTATCCTCGATGGCAACAATACAATATGTGTCGGCTCCCTTTCTGTCAGTGGGATCGAGCACTGCAAGATTGAATTCAAAGTTAAGCACTTCTCCCATTGCAAGAAAGATCAATCTAGTAGGCCAAACCATACTGATAATTCGAAGAGACTTGCAAAGATATCAAATCATGCATATAAGAATTCATAGAAGAATCAAATATTGTTCATAGATAATCTTAATCATAAACCCACAATTCATCGGATCTTGGCAAACACACCACAAAAAGAATTACATCGAATAGATCTCCAAGAACATCGAGGAGAACTTTGTATTGAGATCCAAAGGGAGAGAAGAAGCCATCTAGCTAATAACTATGGACTCGAAGGTCTGTGGTAAACTACTCACACATCATCGGAGAGGCTATGGTGTTGATGTAGAAGCTCTCCGTGATCGAACCACCCTCTGGTAGATCGCCGGAAAAGGTCCCTAGATGGGATCTCACGGGTACAGAAGGTTGCGGCGGTGGAAAAGTGGTTTCGTGGCTCCCCTGGATGTTCTCAGGGTATAAGAGTATATATAGGCGAAAGAAGTAGGTCGGTGGAGCTGCGAGGGGCCCACGAGGGTGGGGGGCGCGCCGCCCTACCTCGTGGCCTCCTCACTGCTTCTTGACTTCCACTCCAAGTCTCCTAGATTGCGTTTGTTCCAAAAAAGATCCTCGCGAAGGTTTCATGCCGTTTGGATTTCGTTTGATATTCCTTTTCTGTGAAACACTGAAATAGGCAAACAAACAGCAATTTGCACTGGGCTTTCGGTTAATAGGTTAGTCCCAAAAATAATATAGAAGTGTATAATAAAGCCCATAAACATCCAAAACAGATAATATAATAGCAAGGAACAATCAAAAATTATAGATACGTTGGAGACGTATCAAGCATCCCCAAGCTTAATTCCTGCTCGTCCTCGAGTAGGTAAATGATAAAAACAGAATTTTTGATGTGGAATGCTACCTAACATAATTTTCAATGTATTGTTTTTATTGCGGCATGAATGTTAGACAGAAGTTTAATATTGACATAAAAATAATAATACATCAAGCAATGCTAACCAAGCAATCATGTCTTATCAAAATAACATAGCCAAAGAAAGCTTATCCCTACAAAGTCATATAGTTTGGCCATGCTTCATTTTCGTCACACAAAATGCTCCCATCATGCACAACCCCGATGACAAGCCAATCAATTGTTTCATACTTTAGTCTTTTCAAAAAAATTCAACTTTCACGCAATATATGAGCGCGAGCCATGGATATAGCACTATGGGTGGAATAGAATATGATGATGGAGGTTGTGTGAGAAGACAAAAAGGGAGAAAGTCCCACATTGACGCGGCTAATCAACGGGCTATGGAGATGCCCATCAATTGATGTTAATGCAAGGAGTAGGGATTGCCATGCAACGGATGCACTAGAGCTATAAATATATGAAAGCTCAACAAAAGAAACTAAGTGGGTGTGCATCCAACTTGCTTGCTCACGAAGACCTAGGGCATTTGAGGAAGCCCATTGTTGGAATATACAAGCCAAGTTCTATAATGAAAAATTCCCACTAGTATATGAAAGTGACAACATAAGAGACTCTCTATCATGAAGATCATGGTGCTACTTTGAAGCACATGTGTGGAAAAAGGATAGTAACATTGCCCCTTCTCTCTTTTTCTCTCATTTTTTGGGCCTCTCTTTTTGTATGGCCTTTCTCTTTTTTTTTTCGAAGAACTTTTCTCACATGGGACAATGCTTTAATAATGAAAATCATCAAGCTCTATTTACTTTACAACTCAAGAATTACAACTCGACATTTAGAACAATATATGACTCTATGTGAATGCCTCCCGCGGTGTACCGGATATGCAATGAATCAAGAGTGACATGTACGAAAGAATTATGAAGGTGGCTTTGCCACAAATACGATGTCAACTACATGATCATGCAAGGAAATATGACAATGATGGAGCGTGTCATAATAAACGGAACGGTGGAAAGTTGCATGGCAATATATCTCGGAATGGCTATGGAAATGCCATAATAGGTAGGTATGGTGGCTGTTTTGAGGAAGATATAAGGAGGCTTATGTGTGATAGACCATATCATATCACGGGGTCTAGATGCACCGGCGAAGTTTGCACCAACTCTCGAGGTGAGAAAGGGCAATGCACGGTACCAAAGACGCTAGCAATGATGGAAGGGTGAGAGTGCATATAATGCATGGACTCAACATTAGTCATAAAGAACTCATATACTTATTGAAAAAATCTACAAGTCATCAAAACCAAGCACTACGCGCATGCTCCTAGGGGGATAGATTGGTAGGAAAAGACCATCGCTTGTCCCCGACCGCCACTCATAAGGAAAGCAATCAAAGAACACCCCATGCTTCAAATTTGTCACACAACATTTACCATACGTGCATGCTACGGGACTTGCCAACTTCAACACAAGTATTTCTCAATTCCATAATTACTCAACTAGCACAACTTTAATTGTACCACCTTTATATCTCAAAACAACTATCAAGAATCAAATTTTTCATAACATTTAATGCACTCTATATGAAAGTTTTTATTATACCCATCCCGGATGTTTATCATATTAGGACTAATTTCATAACCAAAGCAAATTGCCATGCTGTTCTAAAAGACTCTCAAAATAATATAACTGAAGCATGAGAGACCAATAATTTCTATAAAATAAAACCACCACCGTGCTCTAAAAAGATATAAGCGAAGCACTAGAGCAAAATTATCTAGCTCAAAAGATATAAGTGAAGCACATAGAGTATTCTAATAAATTCCGATTCATGTGTGTCTCTCCAAAAAGGTGTGTACAGCAAGGATTATTGTGGTAAACTAAAAAGAAAAGACTAAAATCATACAAGACGCTCCAAGCAAAACACATATCATGTGGTGAATAAAAATATAGCCTTAAGTAAAGTTACCGATAGATGAAGACGAAAGAGGGGATGTCTTCCGGGGCATACCCAAGCTTAGGCTTTTGGTTGTCCTTGAATTTTACCTTGGGGTGCCGTGGGCATCCCCAAACTTAGGCTCTTGCCACTCCTCGTTCCGAAATCCATCAAATCTTTACCCAAAAACTTGAAAAGTTCACAACACAAAACTCAATAGAAAATCTCATGAGCTCCGTTAGTATCAGAAATCAAACCACCACTTTAAGGTACTATAATGAACTCATTCTTTATTTATATTGGTGTTAAACCTACTTTATTCCAACTTCTCTATGGTGCATACCCCCTGATACTAGCCATAGATTCATCAAAATAAGCAAACAACACACGAAAAACAGAATCTGTCGAAAATTGAACAGTCTATAGGTTTCAAATACTTCTGTAACTCCAAATATCCTGAGACATTAGGACATCCTAAATAATTTGTATATTGACCTATTGTAGTTGGAATCAGTATTTTAGCGCTCTCTGGTTAAAGATGAAAACTATTCTCGTGAACGCATAATTTCTATTTTTTCAGCAAGATCAAATAACAATCATCCAAGAAGATCCTAAAGGCTTTACTTGGCACAAACACTAATTAAAACATCAAAAACACAATCATAACAGAGGATAGATGATTTATTTATTACTAAATAGGAACAAAAAGCAAGGAACAAAAATAAAATTGGGTTGCCTCCCAACAAGCGCTATCGTTTAACGCCCCTAGCTAGGCATAAAAGCAAGAATATATCTAGGTATTTCCATCTTTGCTAGGTAATTCTTCAATTGAACACTTATAGCCCTTAGGAGGTTCTTTATTTTTTCAAATGATCAAAATCCTAGGTAGGAAATCAAGAAATTCACTTATAGCAAAAGGTTCCTTAACGATATCTAAAAAGTTGGGGTGAACACTTATTGATTTGAGATCTTCATTTTTCTTACTAGAAGATTCACCCTTATTCTTAGGAAAATAGATAAATTTGGAAACTTTGGTAGGAGGAGGATTTGAGGTGTTTTTAACGGCAGAAAAAGCGGACCCCAAGTTGGTAATAATCTCCTCGAGTTCATTGATTCGAGTGGAATCTTGATCTATCTTTTCATTAACCATGGGTTCCTTTTCCTTAAGATTTTTCATAGTAACTCCTACCTTAGATCCATATTGATTAATTTGATTGTGGATCTTTTTATCCAAATTTTCAATTAGCTCTACAACGGCAATTTTATTTTCAGTAATATCAAGCCTTTGCATCACATGTCCCAAAGTTAAAATAGTTCCATTGACTAAAAGAGGTGGCGGGCCTAACAAATCTATCATATCATTATAAGAATCAAAGTATGGCTTCCCAAGAATTTCCCTCCGGTGATGGTGTCAAGAACATATCTATACCAAGGAGTTATGCCTACGTAAAAATTGCGAAGAAGAACGGAAGTAGATTGCTTTTTAATAGATCTATTTTGAGCATTGCAAATGATATACCAAGCATCTTTTAAGTTTTCTCCCTCCCTTTGTTTAAAATTAAGAACTTCATTATCGGGAGTGTTAACAATGATAGGTGAACTAGCCATTAGGGCAAAATAAACGATCTAACACACTGACACAAAAGAGGTAAGTGAAAGAAGACGAACAGAAGAAGGGCAAACAGAAAAGAGGCAAATAAAACGGCAAGGGTGAAGTGGGGAGAGGAAAACGAGAGGCAAATGGCAAATAATGTAATGCGAGGGATAAGAGTTTGTGATGGGTACTTGGTATGTCTTGACTTGGCGTAGATCTCCCCGGCAACGGTGCCAGAAATCCTTCTTGCTACTTCTTGAGCATGTGTTGGTTTTCCCTTGAAGAGGAAAGGGTGATGCAGCAAAGTAGCGTATGTATTTCCCTCAGTTTTTGAGAACCAGGGTATCAATCCAGTAGGAGACTACACGCAAGTCACCTAGTACCTGCACAAATAAACGAGGACCTCGCAACCAACGCGATAAAGGGGTTGTCAATCCCTTTACAGTCACTTACGAAAGTGAGATCTGATAGAGATAATAAGATAAATATTTTTGGTATTTTTGTTGTATAGATTGAAAAGTAAAGATTGCAAAATAAACGGCGACAGAAATAGCTAGTTGACGGGAAAATAATATGATGTAAAGTAGACCCGGGGGCCATAGGTTTCACTAGTGGCTTCTTTCAAGATAGCATATATTACGGTGGGTGAACAAATTACTTCCGAGCAATTGATAGAAAAGCGCATAGTTATGATGATATCTAGGCAAGATCATGAACATAGGCATCACGTCCGTGTCAAGTAGACCGAAAAGATTCTGCATCTACTACTATTACTCCACACATCGACCGCTATCCAGCATGCATCTAGAGTATTAAGTTCATAAGAACAGAGTAACACATTAGGCAAGATGACATGTTGTAGAGGGATAAACTCAAGCAATATGATATAAACCCCATCTTTTTACCCTCGATGGCAACAATACAATACATGCCTTGCTGCCCCTGCTGTCACTGGGAAGGGACACCGCAAGATTGAACCCAAAGCTAAGCACTTCTCCCATTGCAAGAAAGATCAATCTAGTAGGCCAAACCAAACAGATAATTCGAAGAGACTTGCAAAGATATTAAATCATGGATAAAAGAATTCAGAGAATAATCAAATATTGTTCATAGATAATCTTGATCATAAACCCACAATTCATCGAATCTCAACAAACACACCGCAAAAGGAATTACATCGAATAGATCTCCAAGAGAATCGAGGAGAACTTTGTATTGAGATCCAAAGAGAGAGAAGAAGCCATCTAGCTAATAACTATTGACCCGAAGGTTTGTGGTAAACTACTCACACATCATCGAAGAGGCTATGGTGTTGATGTAGAAGCCCTCCGTGATCGAATCCCCCTCCGGCAGATCGCCGGAAAAGGTCCCTAGATGGGATCTCACAGGTACAGAAGGTTGCGGCGGTGGAAAAGTGGTTTCGTGGCTCCCCTGGATGTTTTCAGGGTATAAGAGTATATATAGGCGAAAGAAGTAGGTCGGTGGAGCTGCAAGGGGCCCACGAGGGTGGGGGCGCGCCTGGCCCCCTGGGCGCACCGCCCTACCTCATGGCCTCCTCGCTGCTTCCTTGACGTTGACTCCAAGTCTCCTGGATTGCGTTTGTTCCAAAAAAGATCCTCGTGAAGGTTTCATTCCGTTTGGATTCCGTTTGATATTCCTTTTCTGCGAAACACTGAAATAGGAAAAAAACAACAATTTGCACTGGGCTTTCGGTTAATAGGTTGGTACCAAAAATAATATAAAAGTGTATAATAAATCCCATAAACGTCCAAAACAGATAATATAATAGCTTGGAACAATAAAAAATTATAGATACGTGGGAGACGTATCACACTCACACGACCATACTGTCCTTTGGTCACAGGACCACAGATGATGTTCTTGGCAGTCCAGTCCAGTTGAATGAACCTCTTGACATCAGCAGCAGTCACACCTTCACCGACCTTGGGAACGCCATTCTTGACGACATGCCAGAGGTCGATGTCAATGGCTTCAAGATGCATCCGCATCTTATTCTTCCAGTAGGGGTAATTAGTGCCATCGAACATAGGGCATGTAGCGGAGACTTTGATTGTCCCTGCAGTCGACATAGCTAAAACTCCAGGTGGTTAAACCGAATCACACAGAACAAGGGAACACCTTGCTTTGATACCAATTGAAAGTGCTAGTTATCGACTAGAGGGGGGTGAATAGGCAATTTTTATGGAAGTCTTCAAAACACGGGGGCTTTGAAGACAAACGATAGAAATGAACCTATTGATATGCATCGGAAGTTAGACTACACTATACAAGCCATAGTCAAGTAAGCAATGAAGTGAAAACACAAAGACTATCAGCAGCTAGGTAGTATGGATCAGGATGGAAGATAGTATGAAGCCAAACAGTAATGAGTCTTCACTTAGTGAAGTCAATCAGATCATACAGGCATGCAATGACTTCATGAAGACAAACTATAAAGTAAAGGGAAGTGAAGGATAGAACCAATAGCTTGATGAAGACAAGGATTTGGTAGACCAATTCCAATTGCTGTGATAACTGTACGTCTGGTTAGGGAGGCTTGAGATTCAACTCAGAAGACCGCGTCTTCACCTTATTCCCCTTGAGATAAGGACACACAGTCCTCGCCCAATCACTTTGGTAAGTCTTTAAGGTAGACTTTCAAACCTTCATAGACTTCGTTCACCGCCCATCCACAATGACTCTTGGACGCTCAGAACGTGACGCCTAACCGGCTGGAGGATTCACAGTCCTCAAGTTTAACAAGTCTTCAGGTCACGCAGACATTAAGACTTCAGTGATGCCTAACACTCTTTGGCTCTGGGTGTTTTGGGCTTTGTCCTCGCAAGGATCTCTCTCTTTTAAAAGCTTAGGAGGTGGGTTGCTCTCAAACGACAAAAGCCGTGCACTAACTCTGAGCAGCCACCAATTTATGGTGTAGGGGGTGGGCTATTTATAGCCAGGAGGCAACCCGACCTAATTTGTCCAAAATGACCCTGGGTCACTAAGGAACTGACACATGTCCAACGATCAAATTTCAAACACACGCGACAACTTGACTTGGGCTACAAGTTAAGCTGACTTATCCGGCTCTAGATAAGATTTACTCTCATTGTCTTCGCTCGAAGACATAGGATTTGGTTAAGCATCACATCAGTCACTTCTGACTTTGTTCACTTGGACCCCACTTAACAGTGTAGTTGTTCCTATGACTCAAAAAAGAAGAAAAGGAAACTATGAAACAACTATGTCTTCGCACTCGATAGTCTTCACGTGACGTCTTCTCATGTCATAGTCTTCAATGTGAATATCTTCACAGACCACCATTATCTTCAATGTATTCACACATTTTTAGGGGCCATCTCTGGTAGGTAAACCGGATCAGTATGGGACTACTACCTGTGTTATCCTGCAATTCTTACAAACACATTAGTTCCTCAACCAAGTTTGTCGTCAATACTCCAAAACCAACTAGAGGTGGCACTAGATGCACTTACATCTATTTTGGCTAGCTAGCGGCCGCGAGCGCCGGACGGAGCTGGCATCCGGGCTGCTGCAAGATGGGCTCCGCACCGCCGGCGGTTTTGACCTCACCTTCTGCCAGCGGCGGTAGTTGCGTCCCATGGCCAAGGATGACTAGGTGTACGGGCCGGAGGTAGGAGGTCACTTGGGGATTTTTGTCCAGACTGACATGTAGGTCCCACGAGTCATAATGCCTAACTTGCTGGTCGAATAGAAGGCATTGACTTAAGGGGCGATGTGGGTTGAAACGTGTCTATAACGACACTTTGTAGAGTAGTCATTTTTTGGTAGGGCTGGTTGGTAAGGGCATGTACAATAGTTGATAAGGTAGTCTTATCATAAGTCTACCACGTATGCAAGTGGTAGTAGTTTCTTCGCATTATTAGTGTTTTCTTGGCATTATTAGTGGTTTCTTGTAAGGAACAATGTACTAGCAACAAAAGCCAATTCTCGGTTGCGTTGTACTCTAACGAGTACTACTAGTGGTCGCGGAGTGTATAGCTCGTTTTGTGGGTTCGATTCCGGCCGAACGCACGGCGGCCTTTTTTCATATAGTAACTTCGTTGTGAGCCAATATTGTACACTGGTAGTTTGACTTTTGAAGTTGAACGGATGTGTCGCACCACAATCTGGGTGCATTGGATAGCCCAGCCACATGAACGGGTTTTCCCTCCCATCATCTCGTGGCTCACGTACTAGAGTAGTACTCCTATATATCAATTCACACCAGGCAAAGTTTCTCGCCTGCATGCTCGCCCTAGCCACACCTCGCTTGCAGCTTCCTCATCAGCTAGCATATTTAAACTAGCGCCTCCCAATTAAGCCCGAGGAGCCGGAAAAGCCTGACGCGGCATTGGGAACTGTGCAATATGGCTCTGTACATAAAGTGCTAGTACTCTACTACTCTGTAGCTTGTGGCGTTGCACGCATGGACTGCACTCCATTATCAGATCTATCAAATAAATTCCTCTTGACGTGATTTTTTTTATTTTGAAACGGAGGCAAAAGCTTTGCCTCATCCCATTCATAAAGAAGGAACTACTAAGAGCAAGTACAATAAGGTACAGTCATCAGGCTTCAAGGAGTAAAGTAATATTTCTATACTTAGTTGGAGGAGAGAGGATAGGAGAGAGAATGTAGGCGGGCTCTCATGCAAGAGCCAGCTGCAGTGCGTGCTCCTAGGCACTATGTGAGAGTGAAAGGCGGGCCATGTATTAATAAAGTAGCACATACTTATAGCTAATTGTTATACATGTTGGCTATAAGATTGGCTATAGATGACATGACACTCTCTTATAGCCAACAATTGGCTATACTATTAACCATCCTCTAACAAAGTTCGACGAGAACCATTACACCTCCACAAATGGAAGAGAAAAGCCTAGTCTCGCTGTATCAAATAACTCAAATGTTCTGCCCCCGCAGTAACCGTCGCTGATAAACATGCTGCTAGTGTGTGCGTGAGAGGAGCGGCTGAGTAGACCAGCTATGCGCTTGAATAGAGCACCGATAGTACCCACTACACAAGTGTACTTTCCCTGCATTGATAGTACAGTGATGGTTCTAGAGAACAGTAGTACCCTCCACTTCCAACTGTAGCTCCTTGGCCCTGAGATTCAAGAGTTCAAAACTGGTGCACTATACTAGAAGTACAGTACATCGCACTACTAGTTGAGAAAGTAGTACTAGTACTGATATAGTACGAGTACGTAGTAAATAATAGCCTCACCATCGCAGGGTATGAGGCACTACCACTATGTGTGCCCGCATAATTTCCTTAGCGAAGGGACGAGGCCCTGAGGTTTCTACGCTCTTATCTCCTCCTCGCCAATTCCCCTCCCCCCGAAGAGAAGGCAGTTCATCGTTGCTCCCATGGATTCGCCAGGCGGTTCTCCTCCTCGTCGGGGCTGGGAGACCTTAGACGACGATTGAGGGAGTCCTGGATTAGGGGGTGTCCGGATGGCCGGACTATACCTTCAGCCAGACTCCTGGACTATGAAGATACAAGATTGAAGACTTCGTCCCGTGTCCGGAAGGGACTTTCCATGGCGTGGAAGGCAAGCTTGGCGATACGGATATGTAGATCTCCTACCATTGTAACCGACTTTGTGTAACCCTAACCCTCTCCCGTGTCTATATAAACCGGAGGGTTTTAGTCCGTAGGCCAACATACACAACAACAATCATACCATAGGCAAGCTTCTAGGGTTTAGCCTCTTTGATCTCGTGGTAGATCTACTCTTGTACTACCCATATCATCAATATTAATCAAGCAGGACGTAGGGTTTTACCTCCATCGAGAGGGCCCGAACCTGGGTAAAACTTCGTGTCCCTTGCCTCCTGTTACCATCCGGCCTAGACGCACAGTTCGGGACCCCCTACCCGAGATCCGCCGGTTTTGACACCGACATTGGTGCTTTCATTGAGAGTTCCTCTGTGTCGTCGCTGTCAGGCTTGATGGCTCCTACGATCATCAATGGCGATGCAGTCCAGGGTGAGACCTTCCTCCCCGGACAGATCTTCGTCTTCGGCGGCTTCGCACTGCGGGCCAATTCACTTGGCCATCTGGAGCAGATCGAAAGCTATGCCCCTGGCCGTCAGGTCAGATTTGGAAGTTTAAACTACGTGGCTGACATCCGCGGGACTTGATCTTCGACGGATTCGAGCCACTGCCGAGCGTGCCGCACTGTCACGACGAGCATGATCTAACTCTGCCGCTGAACAGTGCCCTGGAGGCCGCACCCGCATCGGCTTCGACCCTTAATTCGGAGCCAACTGCGCCGATTGAGGATGGGTGGTTGGACGCCGCCTCGGGGGCTGCGATCCCAACGGCGATCGAGCCGAACACCAGCCCCGCACTCTGCGAGACTCGTGACTCCAAGGAGCCGGACACCTCTCCGGACTCCGAACCCTCCGCGCCCCTGCCGATCGAATCCGATTGGGCGTCGATCATGGAGTTTACTGCCGCGGACATCTTTCAGCACTCACCTTTCGGCGATATTCTGAAGACACTGAAGTCTCTCTCTTTATCAGGAGAGCCCTGGCCGGACTACGGTCAGCAAGGTTGGGATTCGAACGATGAAGAAATTCAAAGCCCACCCACCTCCCACTTTGTAGCCACTGTCGACGACTTAACCAACATGCTCGACTTCGACTCCGAAGACATCGACGGTATGAACGCCGATGAAGGAGACGATGAAGAACCAGCGCCTATCAGGCCCTGGAAAGCCACCTCGTCATATGACATATACATGGTGGACACCCCAAAAGAAGGAGATGGTGATGGAACAGCGGAGGATGACCCCTCCAAGAAACAGCCTAAGCGCCGGCGTGAGCGGCGCCGTTCAAAATCCTGCCAAAACAAATACGGTGATTCCAGCACGGGAGATAATAATACTCCGGAAAGTGCCGAAGAAAACCCCCTCCAGCAAGATTTAGCACAGGAGGATGGAGAAACCAGCCCTCATGAGAGAGCGGCAGACAGAGAGGTCGAGGATGATAATTATATGCCTCCCTCCAAAGACGAGGCAAGCTCGACGACGACGAATTCGTCGTGCCAGAGGATCCCGTCGAGCAAGAGCGTTTTCAACGCAGGCTTATGGCCACGGCAAGAAGCCTCAAGGAAAAACAGCAGCAGCTTAGAGCTGATCAAGATTTGCTAGTCGACTGATGGACTGAAGTCCTTGCGGCCGAAGAGCATAAACCCGAACGCCCCTCCAAGAGCTACCCAAAGCGCAGGTTGCTACCCTGATTAGAGGAGGAAGCACTTGATGCGGCCGACCGGCCACCTCGTGGCCGCGACAGAGAGGCCTCTCGGCCCTCCACTCAAGCCGCACCCCGTACCAAGGCACGGGAATATGCGCCGGACTTACGAGATATGTTGGAGGACAAGGCAAGGCAAACAAGATCAATCCACGGATCGTGCGGGCGCCCCACGGCTCGAGACGGTAACTGTCACACCGGCCACAAATTCGGCAGGGCCGAACACAGTAGACAAAGCTCATTGGAGCTACGTCGTGATATAGCCTAGTACAGAGGCGCCGCACACCCACTATGCTTCACAGACGAAATAATGGATCATCAAATCCTCGAGGGTTTCAAACCCGTAAATATCGAATCATATGATGGCACAACAAATCCTGCGGTATCGATCGAGGATTATCTCCTTCATATCCACATGGCCCGCGGCGATGATTTCCACGCCATCAAATACCTCCCACTCAAGCTTAAAGGACCAGCTCGGCGTTGGCTTAACAGCTTGCCAACAGGATCAATCAGTTGTTGGGAGGACCTGGAAGCCGCATTCCTCGACAATTTCCAGGGCACTTATGTGCGACCCCCAGACGCTGATGACCTAAGTCACGTAATTCAGCAGCCAGAGGAATCGGCCAGGCAATTCTTGACACGGTTCCTAACAAAGAAAAATCAAATAGTCGACTGTCCAGACGCTGAGGCCCTAGCAGCCTTCAAGCACAATATCCGTGACGAGTGGCTTGCCCGGCACCTTGGACAGGAAAAGCTGAAGTCTATGGCAGCACTCACGACACTCTTGACCCGCTTTTGCGCGGGAGAAGACAGCTGGCTTGCTCGTAGCAACAATATGACCAAGAACCTTGGTAATTCGGATACCAGGGACACTAGTGGCAGGCCGCGTCGCAACAAGCAGAAGCGCCGCATTAACGGCGACAATGCTGAGGATACGACAGTTAATGCCGGATTCAGAGGCTCTAAATCCGGTCAGCGGAAAAAGCCATTCAAAAGGAATCCTAGGGGCCCGTCCAGTTTGGACTGAATACTCGACCGCTTGTGGCACCCCCAAAAAGCCGGCCAATCACACCAACAGGGATTGTTGGGTGTTCAAGCAGGCATGCAAGTTAAACGCCGAAAATGAAGACAAGGGGCTGCATAGCGATGACGACGAGGAGCCTCGGCCGCCGAACAACAGTGGACAGAAGGGTTTTCCCCCACAAGTGCGGACGGTGAACATGATATACGCAACCCCGTCCCCAAAAGGGAGCAGAAGCACGCGTTAAGGGACGTCTACACGGTAGAGCCAGTCGCCCCAAAGTTCAACCCATGGTCCTCCTGCCCGATCACCTTTGATCGAAGGGACCATCCCACTAGCATCCGTCATGGCGGATTTGCCGCATTGGTTCTAGACCCAATTATTGACGGATTTCATCTCACTAGAGTCCTTATGGACGGCGGCAGCAGCCTGAACCTGCTTTACCAGGATACAGTGCGGAAAATGGGCATAGATCCCTCGAGGATTAAGCCCACCAAAACGACCTTTAAAGGCGTAATACCAGGTGTAGAGGCCAACTGTACAGGCTCAGTCACACTTGAAGTGGTCTTCGGATCTCCGGATAATTTCCGAAGCGAGGAGTTAATCTTCGACATAGTCCCATTCCGCAGTGGCTATCACGCACTGCTCGGGCGAACTGCATTCGCCAAGTTCAATGCGGTACCGCACTCCGCATACCTTAAGCTCAAAATGCCAGGCCCTCGAGGAGTAATTACGGTCAATGGAAACACCGTACGCTCCCTCCGAACGGAGGAGCACACAGCGGCCCTTGCAGCAGAAGTACAAAGCAGCCTCTCCAGGCAGTTCTCCAGTCCGGCCATTAAATGACCGGACACCGTCAAGCGCGCCCGGAGTAACCTACAACAAGACCGCCTGGCACGACCCGAGCAGGCGTAGCAATGCGTCCCCAACCCCAGCGTTCGCAAAAATGCGATACTAGTACTTCGCGTACATAACTACGCTCTAGAAATACCATGGGTACAGGGGGAGGGGCACCATCACGGCATGCCCGAAACACGGCTTAAACCGCTCTAGGGGCTGCTGATTTTTTAATTTTATCTTACTTTCAGGACTCCACTCTTCGGAAGGCCCGTTCGGTAGTTCAATTGCCGAACAAACGATGCAAGAACCAGGGAAGCAGACAAGCCACGCCGCATTACGGAACTCCCAGGTGGTCTCTATCACGAGCAGTATACCTGTTTCACATACTATTCCGCAGCTTGCCCCTAGAATGGACACGTTAAATAGTCCAACCTTTTGCTTATCGCATTATTTGTATCGTTCTGCTTTGATCGCAGCCCTCTTTAATAAACAATGCATAGCTTTTGTCTATTTTTGCATTACTCTTTTTTTAATATATATATGTTCCTTAACGACATATTGCACCCGTACACTTTGGTATGGCCTAAATACGCCAGGGGGTTCAGTACCCCTCAATATGGTGTGAGAAGTCCGAACACTTTAACAAGTGCGGCACCCCGAACTTATAGCATTATATGCATCGGCTCCGAATCATGTCTTGGGTCAATAGTTGGGTTTGCCCGGCTCCTATGTTTTGGTGCCTTACGTTCCGCTATATCGGCTAAGGTAGCACTAGGAGAACCACTGCGATTGTGCCCCAGTTGAGCTAGGTCGAGCACCTCAGTGGAGAAAGATAAAACTGACTGTCATGATGAAGCGAGAGCTGGTCGCTGTTCGAGAGGTTTTTCGAGTCCCTAACGACTTATGCCTCTTAGAGCGAGGAGCCGGCTCTGTCCGGCCAAGGCGTGGATAGCGCCCCGGACTCGGTCTTCCGAATACCTGGGGCTTCGCCGAAATTTAAAATTATAGAATTCTATGGCTAAGTGAGAGTGTTCACGCATTATAGTCTAATTGCCTTGTTCGTTGGGCTGAGCGCCTCCCTTGAAGGACCCAAACATGGGAAAAAGAGCGCTCAGGTTTATCCCCGAACACCCCAGCACTAGCGGCACGGGGGCAGAAGCCGACGACTTGCCATCTCTCAGAATTGATAAACAGCCGCACAGAAGGTAATATTTTAAATTCCAACAGCATTTCTTAGCGCATATGAACAAGTTTTCAGCGCACAGGACAAAACGAGCAAGTTTCACTCAAAAATTACATCCCTAGAATGTTCATCTGCCACAAGGCAGGCACCCTTCAGAACATCCTTATAATAATTCTCGGGCTTGCGATGCTCTTTCCCCGGCGGTGGCCCGTCCTTCACAAGCTTCTCAGCATCCAGCTTGCCCCAGTGCACCTTAGCATGGGCAAGGGCCCTACGGGCACCTTCAATGCAGACGGAGCGCTTGATGACTTCGAGCCTTGGACAGGCCTCCACCAGCCGCCGCACCAGCCCAAAATAGCTCCCAGGCAGAGCCCCTCCAGGCCACAGCCGAACTATGAGGCCCTTCATGGCCTGCTCGGTCGCCTTGTGGAGCTCGACCAGTTGCTTCAGCTGGTCGCTCAGGGGCATGGGGTGTCCGGCCTCAGCATACTGAGACCAGAACACCTTCTCTGTCGAGCTGCCCTCCTCGGCTCAATAGAATGCGGCGGCATCGGACACACTCCGGGGAAGATCTGCGAACGCTCCTGGAGAGCTCCGGATTCGGGTAAGTAACAAGTAACTCACGTTTATGTGTTTGCTTCGCATAAAGAATGCCTTACCCGCCGCTATCTTCTTCACCTCATCCAACTCCTGGAGGGTCTTCTGGGATTCGGCCTTGGTAGACTTGGCATTTTCAATAGCCACCGCGAGCTCAGACGCTCGTGTCTTTGAGTCAAGCTCCAAACTCTCATGTTTTTCCATGAGAGCCTGGAGCTCTTGCCGTACCTTGCCAACCTCGGCCTCATACTTTTCCCGCTCGGTGCGCTCCGTGGCCGCCCTCTTCTCGGCCTCGACCAGCGCTTGCTTAAGGGTCGCCACCTCAGACGTGGCCCCTACAATAGCCACGATAATCCTGTCATTTTTTGCAATTGCACCTGTTTATATATATATTTAAAACAAGGTATTTCTTACCTTCATTGCCCTCGAGCTGCTTCTTGGCACGCCCGAGCTCTTGCTCGGACCGCTCGAGGTTCTTCTTTAACGTGTCCACTTCCGCAGTCAGTGCGGCGGACGCAAGCAGAGAAGCCTGCATACGCATATTGACTCCTTTTTGTTAGACTCCTGCGAATTTTATTTGATCCTCTATTCGGCTTTTCTTCCCGAACGGCAAACAGAGCATCAGGGGCTATTGTCTATGCGGTAATATTATTTACACATTCTTTACTTACCTCAAAGCCTGTTAAAAAGCTAGTACAAGCTTCAGTCAGTCCGCTCTTGGCGGACTGAACCTTCTGGACCACCACACTCATAATGGTGCGGTGCTCCTCGTCGATGGAGGCGCCTTGGAGCGCCTCCAATAGATTGTCCGGCGCCTCTGGTTGGACGGGGATCATCGGCACGGTGGGCTTGCTCCTCTTGGAAGGAGGTCCCACGCTGGACTCTGGAACCTTTAAAGGTTCCGAAGCGGTGTCCGGCCTAGAGCCAGACTTGGAGCCCTGGGGGGTTTCATCCGCTTTACTCCTGGAGTCCGGGAGGTCGCCTTGCGGCGCCTCTAGGACCACCACCTCCCGGCTTGGAACCTGTTGGGACAACACTTCGGTGTCGTCCGTAGGGCGGGGGGGGGGGGGGGGGGGGGGGGGGGGGGGGGGGGGGGGGGGGGGGAAGCCGTCGGAAGCGAGTTCACATCCGATGAGTCCAGTGAGCCGCTCGACGACGCGTCGAGCCGGTCTTTGGGTTGGCTGCATAAACATACTCGACATAAGGGAAAGCCGTGCAATAAATGAATACTATGAATTACTCTGGTATCCGGACACTTACGATTTTGCCAGGGGCTTGGCCCTGGGCGGCCACTCCTCTCCGCCGTCGTCGGCGTCGGTGGAGTAGTCCGGAGGAAGGGTTTTCCCCTTCTTGGACCCTCTGGCCTCCCCACAGAGGGCGGCCTTCCTTTTCTTCTCTCCTCCCGCTAGAGGAGGAGAGGTCTCTTCTTCTTCCTCCTCGTCTTCATGGGAGGAATGCGCCTCGGAACCGTCGGATGATGGATCCGACACCTCCTGGCGCCGGGCACTCTTTCGAGTCCCCGTGGCCTTTTTCGCGGCCTTCTTCTCCGGCACCACATAGGGTGCCGGAACCAGCAGCTTCGCCAAGCGAGCGTCCGCTGGGCCTTCGGGCAAAGGAGCCGGACAGTTGATCTGTCCGGACGTCACCTGGTAATCCTGTCACAGGTTAGGGAGCTTAGATCCCGCATGGAGTCAAACTATGAAAAACTGATACCCTGTAAAAGGAAAAAACAGCTTACCGCATGAGCGTGACGTTGCGTACTAAATCCGCGATCCTCGGTAGCGGATGCGGGGGCCTCGGCGCCCTTAAAAAGCACCTTCCAGGCATCTTCGTACGTCGTGTCGAAGAGCCTGCTCAGAGTTTGGTGCCGCGTCGGGTCGAACTCCCACAGGTTGAAAGCCCATTGTTGACACGGGAGGATCAGACGGATGAGCATAACATGGACAACGTTGACAAGTTTGAGCTTCTTGTCCACCAGGGTTTGGATGCATGTTTGAGGTCCGGTCAGCTCTCCTTTTTTTCCCCACGACAGGCCCGTCTCCTTCCAGGAGGTGAGCCGCGTAGGGGGTCCGGATCGAAACACGGGGGCTGCGACCCATTCGGGGTCGTGCGGCTCGGTGATGTAAAACCACCCCGATTGCCACCCCTTCAGGGTCTCCACAAAGGAGTCCTCGAGCCATAAGACGTTGGCCATCTTGCCCACCATGGCGCCTCCGCACTCTGCCTGGTTGCCGCGCACCACCTTCGGCTTGACATTGAAAGTCTTGAGCCATAGGCCGAAATGGGGGCGGATGCGGAGGAAAGCCTCGCACACGACGATAAACACCGAGATGTTGAGGACAAAGTTCGGGGCCAGATCGTGAAAATCCAGGCCATAGTAGAACATGAGCCCCCGGACAAATGGGTGAAGAGGGAAGCCTAGTCCATGGAGGAAATGGGGGAGGAACACCACCCTCTCATGGGGCTTAGGGGTGGGGATGAGCTGCCCCTTTTCGGGAAGCCGGTACGCAATGTCGTTAGACAAGTATCCGACCTTCCTCAGTTTTTTGATGTGCCCCTCCATGACGGAGGAGACCATCCACTTGCCTCCCGCTCCGGACATGGCTGGAGAAGGTTGAGGTGGGGAGTGCAGACTTGGGCGCTGGAGCTTGAGTGCGCGAGAATGGATAAGCAAGGGAGGAAGAAGGCGTAGGTGAAAAGGTGGATCCTTATCCCCTTATATGGGTGGATGCAACTACGTGTCCCCACCAGCCTGGTAAAACTCGCTTATCTCCAAGCGCCATAATCAATGGCGCTGTTGGGTTACCCACGCCCGTATTGATGAGAATCCCGGAATAAGGGGACACGATCTCTGCTTTAACAAGACGTGCCAAGGAAACCGCCTCGCATGACGCACTGAGGTGGGATAATAAAACGACTCGGATAAAGGCTTGGCCATGGTGTGTCACACTACGGAATACGTCAACAGATTAGATTTGTGTAAATATTATTCTCTCTATGGCAATATGTGGAAACTTATTTTACAGAGCCGGACACTATCTTTGTGTTCAAAATCTTCTATGAAGTACTTGGAGGAGGAACCCGCCTTGCAATGCCGAAGACAATCTGCGTGCCGGACTCGTCGTCATTGAAGCCTGGTTCAGGGGCTACTGAGGGAGTCCTGGATTAGGGGGTGTCCGGATGGCCGAACTATACCTTAAGCCGGACTCCTGGACTATGAAGATACAAGATTGAAGACCTCATCCCGTGTCCGGAAGGGACTTTCCTTGGCGTGGAAGGCAAGCATGGCGATACGGATATGTAGATCTCCTACCATTGTAACCGACTTTGTGTAACCCTAACCCTCTCCGGTGTCTATATAAACCGGAGGGTTTAGTCCGTAGGCCAACATACACAACAACAATCATACCATAGGCTAGCTTCTAGGGTTTAGCCTCTTCGATCTCGTGGTAGATCTACTCTTGTACTACCCATATCATCAATATTAATCAAGCAGGACGTAGGGCTTTACCTCCATCGAGAGGGCCCGAACCTGGGTAAAACTTCGTGTCCCTTGCCTCCTGTTACCATCCGGCCCAGACGCACAGTTCGAGACCCCTACCCGAGATCCGCCGGTTTTGACACCGACAACGATCCTCTCAGAGAAATCACACGCCACTCCGACGTCCTCACCGCCACAAGACTCGGTGCTTCCTGCACCAACTTTTTTAAGATGGTGCTTAAATGGGCTTGGGAAAAGACCGTGCTTGTCGGTATTCCATGCGTCCTCGAGGAGAAGGATCTTCTATGGGACAATCCTTCAAACAGTCCACCTCTCCCCGGCCATGGTTGCACGTTGACTCCGCTAGAGTTGCCGACATTGAGAGGTAGTCGGATTTTGTCCGATGAGCTGGTCAGTCATGGGGCCGTTCCATCCCGTAATTTCTCTTCTGCCCGCCGTCTTATATATAGGTTTGGGTCAGTGCCAATGAAGATTGGCTTGCATACCTCTGGCCAAATACCACCATCATTTTGCACAACATATACATGAATGGGGCCGTTCCCGTAGACCCCTTCTCCACCATTGGGATTGGCCTTCTGGACTGGCTGGGCTTAAATATGTATGATGATGCCTACATGAGATTGAAGATGATAGCAATTGTGGACTCGCCGACAAAGCGACGCGGCTACGACAATTACTGTCTCATCACGGTGTTCGACATAAGGATTGCTATCAATGCAAGAGACAGTAACAGCAGAGGCTGGCGCATGTTGGTCGTGACAGATTTGTACCCCTACACGTTCGAAGATGTCGTGCGCCATCTAGGCCGCATCTTCACGGTGACAAGTGAGGGGACTTGTTTCATCTGGTTGCCATCCTACGGTACAGGAGATTACAAATGGAATGCACAAACCATCATTTGCATCCCTAACAATACTCCATTATTTTGCAGGGACCAGTCATCCCCCGATCAAAATAAGATCGCCGATCCTGGATGTGCATTTGCATCCGTGATTCGGTCTAACCTGGAACCTTGTATCTGACTTTGGCATATTGGGGTCAACTACCTTAGAAGCCGTTACCCATGGTACTATGATCTGCAACATGGTCATGATACATCTACAACGTATCTATAATTTTTTATTGTTCCATGCTGTTTTATTATCAATCTTGGATGTTTTATAATCATTTTATATCATTTTTTGGTACTAACCTATTGACATAGTGCCAAGTGCGAGTTGCTGTTTTTCCATGTTTTTTACATCGCAGAAAATCAATAACAAATGGAGTCCAAATGGCACAAAACTTTACAGAGAATTTTTATGGGCCAGAAGGAACACAACGGGCCCTGGTTGTGCCTGGGGGGTGCCCTGAGGGAGGCACAACCCACCAGGGCGCTCCAGGAGGCCCAGGCATGCTCTGGTGGGTTGTGCCCACCTCAGGTGCCCCCCGGACCGCCTCTTTGCTCTATAAATACCCCAAAAATCCCAGAACCCTAGGGGAGTCGACGAAATATTCATACAGCCACCGCAGAGTCCAAAACCACCAGATCCAATCTAGACACCATCACGGAGGGGTTCACCACTTCCATTGGTGCCTCTCCGATGATGCGTGAGTAGTTCTTTGTAGACCTTTGGGTCCATAGTTAGTAGCTAGATGGCTTCATCTCTCTCTCTTGATTCTCAATACAATGGTCTCTTGGAGATCCATATGATGTAACTCTTTTGCGTTGTGTTTTTTGGGATCGGTGAACTTTAAGTTTATGATCAGATCTATCTTTTTTATATCCATGAAAGTATTTGAGTTTCTTTGATCTCTTTTATGCGTGATCTCTTACAGCCTCGTATTTCTTCTCCGATATTTGGGTTTTGTCTAGCCAACTTGATCTATTTATCTTGCAATGGGGAGAGGTGCCCGGTAGTGGGTTCGATCTTACGGTGCTTGATCCCAGTGACGGAAAGGGAACCGACACGTATGTATCATTGCTACTAAGGATAAAAAGACGAGATCTATATCTACCGCCATATAGATAAATGGATCTTGTCTACACCATGTCATCGTTCTTATTGCATTACTCCGTTTTTCCATGAATTTAACACACTAGATGCATGCTGGATAGCGGTCGATGTGTGGAGTAATACTATTAGATGCAGGCAGGAGTCGGTCTACTAATTTTGGATGTGATGCCTATGTAATGATCATTGCCTGGATATCGTCATAATTATTTGAGGTTCTATCAATTGCCCAACAGTAATTTGTTTACCCACTATCGTGGTTCTAAGTCTGACTGTAAAGTAGGGGGGGTAAGAATGTAGAGGCAAGATCCTAGCTACGGTGAGATTGTGCACGCAGGATGTACGAGTTCAGGCCCTTCGCGGAGGAAGTAATAGCCCTACGTCTCGGTGCCCGGAAGCTTTGGTGGATTGGAATATGTGTGAAGTTACAGGGGGTGCGAACCCTTGTGCCAGAGGAGGGGGGTGGCTTATATAGAGTGCGCCAGACCCCTCCCGTCCTCAATTACACAGGGTTTAAGGTACATAAAGATGGACGTTACTGATAACGTTAGCAATAAAGATACATGAATGACTATTAAGTCTACAAGGTAATGATGGACCATTGCCATTTAGAGTGACCTTAGATCTTCTAGCTGTCGAGTGATTCTTGTCACGGTCGAGTGCTCACTCCTTTGTCGAGTGAACTTGAGTCTTCCGAGTGGAGTGTTTACGGTCGAGTGAATGATGGTATCCTTCAAATGCTTACGACTTTTAGGCCAGTGTCCTTGGGGAGGGTGTCTAGGTCAGGCCTATGACCCTACCCTAGGTACATGTCTTCGTCATTAGCCCCCAAATGGTTCAGGGTTCGAGTGGAAAAAGGAGTGGAAGTAGATCCTGACTCTGTTACATGCTGCGGAACCATTTTCCTTAGACCGATGAGTTATGCGAGAACTTCGACTTCATTTTCAGTCGCCTTGATCCATTCTAAAGTAGTCGGGTGAACTTTTGCTGATAAGTTTCGAGTGTTGATACGAAGGAACTCTTCAGTCTGACAGGTTGCTCTGCGGTTCCCGGATCTTGCGGGATTCAAAATTTTGGGAAGCGCGGGGGATGGAGGAGGCCGCAGTAATCGGGATGGATTAGGCAGGGGCGCCTCGATCACAGTGCCACCTTTTTTGCCACGTACCGAGTGAGCGACAGTTGCAGGATTTGACATGATTGCCAGGGCCCAGTCGTCAGTCACTCAGAAATGACTCCATATAAGGTGTTGGGTTGGCGAATTTTGCACAGTGCGCCTCAATTGATCCTTCTTCCTCCTATGCTTATCCACCGTTACCACTTCTGCCCTCGACGCCGCCTCCCGTCCGTGCACCCCTTGTTGTGATGGCGAAGGACAAGGCGGCGGCGCTGGAGCGTGCTAAGAAGGGAGCGGCGAAGGGGAAGGGCAAGAAGACCGGCAGGAGCGGGTCATTGTCGAGATCTGGTTTGCCTCACGGTTGGGTTCAGGGCGACTGGATCCGATCCACAATCGTGCTGGATGATTTGCAAGACCTGGCCGAGAGTGGGCTGATCGAGCATGATTCCTGGAGGCTCCCGAGGGATGAAACTGAGCCGCAGCCTTAGGAGGGTGAGTGTGTCTTGCTCGCCACTCACGTCGACCGCGGTTTTTCTTTGCCCCCACATCCCTTTTTCCGTGCATTCCTGAACTTCTTCGGAGCTCAACTCCACCATTTCTCTCCCAACACAATCACGTGCCTTGCGGCTTATGTCTCCTTGTGTGAGAATTTCCTGGGCTGCCGACCGCACTGGGCCTGTTTAAGCACATCTTCACATGCCGCTCGCAGACTGTGAAAGAGGCCAACCCGAGTGATGGGAAAACCCATGTGATCCAGATGTGTGGGGGCTTAGGTATCCAGATGAGGGGGAAGAGTGCTTTTCCTCCGATGACTCTCCCTGACTCGGTTAGAGGGTGGCAGTCGACTTGGTTTTATTGCAAAGACAAGTCGACCCATGGTCATTCGACAGGTCTCCCCCCTTTTCCTTGGCGCAAGTCCAGAAACCTACTTCCTTGAGAGTAACTCTAGCAGAGAAGCTGGAGGTGTCCATGTTGATGGAGCAAGTAGTTCAGCTGATCCATGAGGGAGTGACTGGCATGGATCTGCTCGAGGTATTCCTTAGTAGACGTATTCAACCCCTCCAGGCTCGCGATCACTCCATGTGGATGTACTCGGGGATTGAAGATTCCACTCAGATCCACCCGGAGGACGTTGATGAGAAGACGGTGGCACAGTGGGTGCAAAGCATGACAGGGAACAAGGATAACCCAGGAGGTCCCGAAGAGTTTTACCATTCGACACCAACAACCAACCATACAAGGTTTGTCTCTTATCTCCGAGTGTTTTTCATTCTGACTTGCAGTTGTTTACTAAATCGACTATCCTCTGGTCACCTCTTTTGCTTCGCAGGTTTATACGGATACGTACTCGATGCCGAACGGGGAGAAAGAGCAGTACCAGGAAGGAGACGAAAGCGAAGGCGAAAGCATGGATTGGCAGTCTGATGGAGGAGAAGAGGAGGAGGAAAGCGAGGACTCGAGCAGTGGTGAAGAAGTCAAGTCACCACCTCGCAATGAAAAGCGTTCCAAACATAAGCATGACCCGGCAAGTATCCACGGCGAAGTAGCTAAGCCGATCGGACAGACTTCCAAGCGCACTCGGACCTCTTCCCCTGTGCCGACTGAGAAGGCCCCAAAGAAGCCAAAACTTGCAGAACCAAAGCCTCGGAAGACCCTGCCCAAGATCAAGATTGACGTCCCCGTCGCTTCTGCGTAAGTGTCTTGTCCCCACTTTTCGATCAAGGACTTATGCTATCGACTCTCTTTCTCATTTGTCCGAGTGAATCTTGAAACTTGCAGAGCTGCTACTTCTGGGACTTCTGCTTACAGGGAAGATGGTGAGGATGTGGAAGACACGGTCACTTCTAACCCGGGTATGACTTTTGCAAACTTGTCTTTGCTTTCTCAGCCATTTTATTGATCGACTGAATTATGATGATTAATTCTTTTTTGCAGCTCCTCCCCATGTCATTGATCTTCCATATGATGACAAGGATGTGCCGCTGAGGCCCAGGCGGAGTAAGAAGGCATCAACTAGCAAGGTGCCCCAGTCGATGCTAGTGACGGAACCGGTGATCCAGGAGACCGGTGATGCCAACCGAACTTCCGTGACTTTTGCCGTACCATTGTCGAGTGCTCAGCCTTCGGCGTCGACTGATCAGATCCCAGCCGGTACACCGTCTCCAATCTTCACTACGTATCGCGTCCCGGAGGACCAAGTGGGTGCTGCCAAGGAGGCCATACGCCAGGCAGGCATCATGATGGAGCAGATGAAGGCCGTTCGAGGGGCCAGTCAAGCTGCTTATGACGCCAGTTCAGCTCTTCGGAGCAACGTCTAGGTTGGTCGACTTCCGACTGAACACTTAGCTTGTCGCTTGTTCTATTAGGATATGCTACCCAAAATTTTTCCTTGTGCATCTTTTCATCAGTCTGCTTTCTGCATTTGTACACCCACCGGGTGTGTAATTTATTGCTGAATAGTACTGCTGAATAGTTTTTACTTCTTGAGTCGACTAGATTGTGTCGATTGAGTCTTTGAACCAGTGGGGGCACTCTGAGTGCACCCACTGGGTGTAGTCCCTATCGGTGTCAAAACCGGCGGATCTCGGGTAGAGGGTCCTGAATTGTGCGTCTAGGATCGATGGTAACAGGAGACGGGGGACACAATGTTTACCCAGGTTTGGGCGCTCTCTATGGAGGTAAAACCCTACATCCTGCTTGATTCATATTGATGAATATGAGTGTTACAAGAGTGGATCTACCACGAGATCGTAATGGCTAAACCCTAGAAGTCTAGCCTATGTAGGTATGGTAATGAGTATATGTGGTGTCCCTTCCGGACTATCCCCTTCGGTTTATATAGACACCGAGGGGATCTAGGGTTTACATGGAGCCGGTTACATAAGAAGGAATATTCGATTGCCAAGCTTGCCTTCCATGCCAAGTTGAGTCCAATCCGAACACGGTGCAGTCTTCGGCCTTCATGTCTTCACAGCCCATCAGTCTGGCCCGAAGGATAATGGGTCAGATGCCCGAGGACCCCTTAGTCCAGGACTCTCTCAGTCCCCGAGACCGTAGTTGACTATGGGCAATCGACTATGGTCTAAGAATCATAACTTTCTCACTCGGTCTTGTCGGCGTTCTGGGAATGGGGGTCCCCAGACTTGCATGCCTGTGGCCTGCGGCGTGGCTCAAGGGGGAGCCCAGCACGGCCCATCTTCATCAACACAGACCCAAGACCCTCGCGAGGGGCCAAGCCTCGCGGGGCGGACGACACGGAGCTTCCTCAGGCACGGCTTCATCAGGCTGGCTCGCGAGGAGGCGGAGAGATCAAGGCGGGGTACCTCATGAGGTGCCCGTGACGCAAGCCACGACGACCAAGGGCGCCAGGCGGGTGCCAGCCCGTGCAGTGTCCTCCTTTCCTCTTTGGTGCAAAGGGGGCAAGCGCAGCCGCGGAGTACCGAGGCATCAGGCAAAGGTTGCCATTTTGGTGCAATGAGACCAAGATCAGGAAGACTGCAAGATGGAGGTCATCGTGGAGCCCAAGACGGTGTCACCACCAGAGCTTTGTGCAGGCGAAGACTAGTTTTGTCAGGGTAGCGAGTACTAGCTGTCCCCCTTCAAATTAGCCCGCCATTGTTGGCTCCCTTCCCGCTCGATATTTGGGAAGAGGACCAGGGCTTCTATAAATAGGACCAGCCACCCACAGAAGAGAGGGGTTCGGAGGGGTTAAGAGGAGAGGTTTGATAGGAGGTCGAATCGGAGAAAGACAATCAGAGAGAGAGAGAAGGGTGGCTGAACTCCTCCCAGCAGTTCATCGCCCCAGCCAAGAATAGACCCTCGCGAGGCTGTTCTTCCTTGTATCATTCATCATCATCAGCCCAAGAAGCAATCCACCACACCACACACTGGAGTAGGGTATTACACCACAACGGTGGCCCGAACCAGTATAAACCCTGTGTCTCTTGTGTTGTTCTTTCCATAGCTTAGATCTTAGCGAGGCAGAGGGGTGCAGGTAGGTAGGAAGCGAAATCTCCGCGCGCACCCCAGTGTTCGAACCTCAAGGGTCTGTCGGAACCCGAAATTCGACATTTGGTGCGCCAGGTAGGGGTGCGCCGGAATTCGTCTTCCACCACCCCGTTCTCCTCCGACCATCGCACCCATGTCTGACGCTCGTCGGGCCCGTGCCGAGCGCCGGGCCGCTCTCGCTTCCTGCGTCACCCAGACGGCTCCTGTTGGCAGGCGTCCTCACCGTTCCCCGTCACCTGCCGTCAACGCCGCCAACGGCCCGGCGGGGGACGAGCAGCAAGCATCGTCTCAGCATCCGTCCGTGCGGCAAGACGGCCGCACCGCAACTCCCTCGCTCCCCCCGGCTGGTTCTTCATCCCGCGCGCTCCGCGCACCCATGGAGGCTCGAGATGCACTCATCGCGGCGAACGAGCTCCTGCACTACCACCCCGTCGACAACGTCTACGAAGAATGGCTCGACCGCGTCGCCGAGCTCGTCCGCGCCGCAGGGGGCTCTCCTGCACCGTCCGTTCCGCTGCACCGCACCCCGCCTCGCGCGGGCGACGAAGCTCCGGCGGTGCCCCAGCTGCCTCCTCCTCAAGAAGGCACCATGGCTCCAAGGCGCGTGGCCCCTGGGCGGAACCCGCTCCGTCAGGTGCCAGCGCAGCAAGAGCAGAGCTGCCAGGAAGTCCCTTTCCCGCAAGAAGCTGCCCGGGCGCTCCCTGCTCCAGCACGTCGCGACCATGCTCCCGCTCCCGCACGTCAAGACCTAGCTGCGGCGCGTGGGGACATGCAAGACCAAGCTCTCCGTCACCCAAGGCCTCCCATGGCTACAGCAGGCTGCCGTGCCTTCACCGCCGAGCTACGCAGTGTCGCGTGGCCCGACAAGTTCAAGCCAGACCCGCCTCCTCGCTACGACGGCACGGCTGACCCTGTGGAGTTCCTCCAGCTCTACGAGCTGGGCATCGAAGCTGCCAACGGAGACGAGAAGGTCATGGCGAACTGGTTTCCCATGGCGCTCAAGGACGGGGCCCGCACCTGGCTCCTGAACCTGGCTCCCGACACGATCTCCTCCTGGGACGAGATGCGCACCCGCTTCATCGCCAACTTCCAAGGTACTCGCGACCGGCCACCCGTCGTGAGCGACATGCGCCGCATCAAGCAACAACCCAGGGAGACCCTGCAGAAGTACATCCAGCGCTTCAACAACGCACGCCTCAAGATTCCCAGGGTGACTGAAGAGGCCATCATCTTAGCCTTCTCCGACGGCGTGCGTGATGTCAAGATGAAGGAGGAGCTGGCGATGCATGAAGACCTGTGCACTTCTTTGGAGCTGTTCAACTTGGCAACCAAGTGCGCCAGGGCTGAGGAAGGGCGTCTCTCCCTCCTCGAGCTGCCTGCCGCGGACCCGGAAGAGAAGAAGCCCAAGGCCAAGGATGTGAAGCGCAAGGGGGCTGCCGTGCTCGCGGCAGAACCAGACACCAAGCAGGGCAGAGATCAGCCCGAGCCTTCCAAGGGCAACTGGTACTGCGTGTACCACGACCTCCACACCCACAACACCAACGAATGTCAAGAGCTCCGAGCCGTGCGAGAAGGAAGGATCGGCCGTCGCCCTGACCGCGGTGACCGGGGCTACGGTCGAGGAGGAGGAAGGAACACAGGACGCTGGGGAGACCGAGGCCCGCGCCAAGGGTGGCGCGATCAACCTCACGAGGATCACTGGCAAGACCCGCCTCGCGAGGGAGATTGGAGGGGTCGGCCTCACGAGGATCGCCCGCAAGGCAACGCAGGCATCCCTCCGCTGCCGCCGCAACCAAGGAGAAATGAGGACCGCCACCAGGACGAGGAGGCTGGGGGCTTCCAGGAGCCGCGCGCGATCGCCTGCATCCTGGGTGGGGCTCAAGCCCCAGCCTCTCAACGCATCTTCAAGCAGTTCGCCCGCGAAGTGAATGCAGTCCTCCCCAAGCTCGAAGCCACGCGCCCTCTCAGGTGGTCGGCGTGCGCCATCACATTCAGCTCGGCAGATCAGCTCAAGTGTGCGCCTACAGCCGGAGTCCTCCCGATGCTCTGTTCCCTAATCATCAGCAACGTGGTGGTCACCAGGACCCTCATCGATGGCGGGGCAGGGCTCAACGTCCTGTCCGTGGAAACATTCAACAATCTCCAAGTGCCCTACAGCCAGCTTCAGCCAACCAAGCCTTTCTCCGGAGTCACCGACGGCTCCACGGTCCCGATCGGGCAGGTCCGCCTCCCTGTCACCTTCGGGGCACGCGACAACTACCGCACCGAGCTCATCGACTTCGACGTCGCTCACATTCGCCTGCCGTACAACGCCATCCTCGGGTACCCAGCGCTGGCCAAGTTCATGGTCGTAACTCACCACGGCTACAACGTCCTCAAGATGCCAGGAAGTGGCGGAGTCATCACGGTGCCCTGTGAAGAGAAGGATGCGGTGTGTTCCCTGGAACGAGCCTTTCAGGCCGCGTCACTAGAAGACCCGGATCGCGGAAGCAGGAGGCTTCCCGAGACCGCCCCCAAGAAGAAGAAGACATCGTCCGGCCCAGCTCCTCAGGAGGCAGGCCCCTCTGGGCCCGTGCCTGCCCAGGGGGAACCTCCTTCCATCACATAGGAAAGCGCGCCCGGCGGCCTCCTCAGGCAGGGCTCGGGGGCTCTCCCCTGGAAGGCCACCGACCTAGCTAGGGTCACGAGGGAGGCGCTTGGGCACCACATGGAGGCGTGTTTCGAAGCACGTTTCCCTCAAGAAGGAGTAAGGCAAGGAGAGCCAGACCCTCAGGAGTTCGTCAGCAAGGCCATTCAGGAGCTACAGGAGTCAAGAGTCATGAAAGGCGGCCACCGTCTACCAGCAATGGCTCCCCATCCAGGCGAGGATGGTGGGCTGCGCGTCTGCATCGACATACCAGGGCTCAACCGAGTCGCCTCTCTGGAGCGCCTCTGGCCCTCGCGAGTGGGGCACTGCGGAGGTCCACCCCATAGCTACGTTCGCATGCCTTACGGCTTGCCGAACGCGGCTGCCACGTACCAGCGCCTCATGAGGGGCATCATGGAGGCACAAGAGGCCAGGCATTCCGCAGCCCTGGCGGAGATGGAGATGGTCCGCGGGGAGCCGCCAGCACCTCCGGAGCCTCCCGAGGCCCCCGGGCCTGGGGGCTGGTGAGGATTGGCTTCCGCAGCCCACTGAGTCTGCTACACCAACACCCCTTCGTCCTCAACGTCATCAGGTGACATCTTTCAAGTTTCACTTCCAGCTGGGAGCACCCCCCAGGGTTGCATTATTCCCAGGCCGCGTGGGTCCGTCCCTGCGGCATGTATCCCTTTTATTTCATGTTGTTAGCTTACCTTATTGGAGGCGCCCCTCGGGCTGCATGATCCCCAAGTCGCTCGGGCCTGACCCAGTGACGTCCGCCTTCCCAGCATCTATTTGAACGAATCCACTCCTTCGTGGCTAATGTGTTTTACCTAATTGCCTGCTCAGCTGACGCCAACTAACGGAGCTGCTCCCAAACGGCACGACGCTTGCGCATGGGTCCGTCCCTGCAATGCCGACAAACCTGAATGGCTGAGCTCTGGCCGCGGCAGCCCCGCATAGCGTCACCTCGTCAAGCCTTCAGTGCCTCATTACCCCTCGGAAGCAACCAATGGCTGACTGTCAATTGTCATGGCAACCCCTCGTTTTCTTTTCTATGATGGGTCTACAGGATCTCTTAAAGGAGCTGCGTCAGGCGAAGCCCTTGCGGTGTCTCCTCCACTCTCGTCCGCGTGAACCGCTTGCACGTTAAAGGGGGGGGTGCCTGAGCATCGCGACTCAGGGCTCCTACTGGCTCTCTAGCCCTCACCCTCTGGCCTTGTCCACGGCATCGCGACCTGGCATACCAGCGACGGCTGAGACTCGCTCGAGGGCCGGGACCCGAGGACGTAGAGCAGAAAGGGGAACAAAGGCGAGAGGGGAGAGACACACGAGGACCTCGCCAAGCACCCTCGCGCCTTCCGATGCACGGACCCGGCGACACGCCAGAGAGCGGCCCCTGATTCTCAAGATAAGTCATCACCCGGAAGCGCCAGCTACCATGGCACCATCCCCGCACCTAATGCTATCCCGTGTTAGCGACGCCGCTCTCCTTTCTCACCAACGACGGCTGCTTGGGCGCCAAAGCGGACCTCCTGAGCATCGCGACTCAGGGGATCTTATCAGACTCCGGGTCGCTCATGTCCTGGCCTTGACCACGGCATCGCGACCTGGCATACCAGCGACAGCTGAAGCCGCCTTGGGACTGGGACGTGTCAGCGCAGAGCACCAAGCCCTCGTGAGGTTCGAAAGGGAGGACTGAGCTAAGACGGAATGAGCAACTCGCACAATTCTACGACAAGGGTTATATTAACAAAACAGGATCACAGGCACCTTACAAGCCCCCACGAGACGCGTTTTTGATTCCTCGCAGGGAACAGATCCTAAAGGGACACTAACTACGCGCGCCCCAGCAAAAGACGCCATCATCAACAGTGGGCCGTTAAGCACCGGCGCCAACCCCATCCAGATCAGAGTCGGCGGCAGCCTGACGAGCCCGCCTTGCTCCAGGAGCGGAGCCGACTCGGGAGCTCGTAGCTGTCGTCGCTCGTCTCCGGAGTCGAAAAGAGCTCGCCAGAGTCGCTGGAACCTCCGACGCCTCCTCCGCCTGAGGAGCCGCCAAGGGAGCGGTCGGCGGGCCCAGTCCTCGCTGTAGCAGGGCCCCGGCCACCTCTCCCGGGGCAGCACTCCAGCCGGTGCCCGCTCGCATCGAAGACCTTGAAGAGCATCACCGAAGCACCATCGTAATCCAAGTGGATCACGAAGACGCCCCTTGTCCTGCAAACCCGGGCGATCTCTCTCCAGCCCCGAGTCATGAAGACCTCGCCCGGGGCAACGACCGCGACCTCTGCCTCGGTCGCCAGGGTGCTGTAGCCGGCGTGCTGCAGCCAGAGCTCCAGGGGCTCCCCCTGCGGGATGATGGAGGTAAAGAAGGGAGGAAGGCGAATCCAAGACTGAAGAGGAATGGCGACATGGAGCACGAACTCTCGGGAGGAGCCCTCGCTGTGGACCCCAGGGGGGACGGCCCACACCTTCGTGACCCGTCGGCGCCGACGGTGGCGCCGCCCGTGGCGGTCAGCATCAGCTCCTTCAGGGCCCTCGACGTGGGCGTACAATGGAAGCGGGAACCCCGGCGGTGCCCGCTCACACCAAGGCCTCGACACCACCTGAAGGGCCCCCTCGTCCGGGCCACGGGGGACGAGCCGTTTCTTCGGCGGGAGTGGGTCTGGTTCCTCTGGGGGAGCCTTTCCCTTCTCTGCCATCGAGAACCGGCGGATCGGAGCCATCGCAGCAAGACGGAGCAAGGATCGGGAAGAAGGATAGGTGTAAGAAAGGGGATCTGAGCAGCAACCGGAGAAAGCAAAAAGCGAAGCCATGCCGCTCCCTTATCAACTCGCGCGGTTGCTGAGGCGCCCACGTCCAGTCAACCGCCATGCGGTGCCCAAGGCCGCAGGCTGTTAGGGCCCGCGGCGCTTCGCTCTTGCCCTTCTGCCTCCCTGCACGGCCAAGTCCGGGCGTGCCTTGGGCCCGGGGGCTACTGTCGGTGTTCTGGGAACAGGGGTCCCCAGACTTGCCTGCCTGTGGCCTGCGGCGTGGCTCAAGGGGGAGCCCAGCACGGCCCATCTTCATCAACACAGACCCAAGACCCTCGCGAGGGGCCAAGCCTCGCGGGGCAGACGACACGGAGCTTCCTCAGGCACGGCCTCATCAGGCTGGCTCGCGAGGAGGCGGAGAGATCAAGGCGGGGTACCTCACGAGGTGCCGGTGACGCAAGCCATGACGACCAAGAGCGCCAGGCGGGTGCCAGCCCGCGCAGTGTCCTCCTTTCCTCTTTGGTGCAAAGGGGGCAAGTGCAGCCGCGGAGTACCGAGGCATCAGGCAAAGGTTGCCATTTCGGTGCAACGAGACCAAGACCAGGAAGACTGCAAGACAGAGGTCATCGTGGATCCCAAGACGGCGTCACCACCAGAGCTTTGTGCAGGCGAAGACTACTTTTGTCAGGGTAGCGAGTACTAGCTGTCCCCCTTCAAATTAGCCCGCCATTGTTGGGTCCCTTCCCGCTCGATATTTGGGAAGAGGACCAGGGCCTCTATAAATAGGACCAGCCAACCACAGAAGAGAGGGGTTCGGAGGGGTTAAGAGGAGAGGTTCAATAGGAGGTTGAATCGGAGAAAGACAATCAGAGAGAGAGAGAGAAGGGTGGCTGAACTCCTCCCAGCAGTTCATCGCCCCAGCCAAGAACAGACCCTTGCGAGGCTGTTCTTCCTTGTATCATTCATCATCATCAGTCCAAGAGGCAATCCACCACACCACACACTGGAGTAGGGTATTACACCACAATGGTGGCCCGAACCAGTATAAACCCTGTGTCTCTTGTGTTGTTCTTTCCATAGCTTAGATCTTAGCGAGGCGGAGGGGTGCAGGTAGGTAGGAAGCGAAATCTCTGCGCGCACCCCAGTGTTCGAACCTCAAGGGTCTGCCGGAACCCGAAATCTGACAGGTCTGAATGGATCATGTCGAGTGTAACTTGAACCAGTGGGGGCATGCTAAGTGCACCCACTGGGTGTAGTCCCCGAGACTTCTGTCGAATGTTTGATTCGGCAGTAGTCTGAGAATTCTTTTCACTCGGGAGTGAATAACCTTTAATTCTGTTCACTGATGTAACATTTATTGACTTCAGAAATCTTGTGAGCTCATCTCCAAATTTTCCGAATTCGAGGAGAAGCAGAGACAACTCAATCTTGACTTGGAGTTGGCTAAGCAGAACTTGCAGAAGGCCAAAGATGAGATAGCCGATATGGAAGGTAACAACTGGTTGATTGTTTATCTTGGCCGACTCACAAGTCATCTCCTCATTCTTTTGTCTGACCTGAGTACATATCTTTCAGAGAAAATGAAGCAGGCTCTGGAAAAAAAAGGACCTCGATCTTGCCGCTGTGCAAAAGGAGGCTCAGGAGAAGACTGCACTTGCTCACAAGAAACTGGCCTCAGTGGGTGCGCTGGAGGAAGAAAACACCAAGTTGAAGACATCCCTTAACGAGTCCAACCGAGAAGTGACTCGTCTGAAAAAAGACTAAGTGGCTTTGAACGAGAAGATTGAAGGCATTTCTCGTAAGAGAAATGATCTGGAAGTTTATCTGGGGGCACTCACCAAGAAGCTATTCCTTGTGCTCGAAGGTATTCTTTCTTGCCCGACTATTTAGCTATCGTCGATTCGCTATGCAACCGTCGACTCATTATTTCTTTGCGTTTGTAGAATTCTGCCAAAACTTTAAAGAAGAAGCCGGACGGATCGAGACAGGTCAGGACCCCTTCCTTTCCCCTGTTGGTGATGAAGCTGCCATGAATGTGCTCCAACTGGAATCTCGTGTTGCCAGTGTTACGACCTACCTTGCTCGCCTGAAGGTTGCGGTGTCGCGGATTGACTCAACACTTTGGCCATGGGAGACGCCCCAGAATGACCTTGAGTCTTTGATTACTCGACTCAACGCGATCCCTGGCCGAGTGCAGGAGTGGAAGAATTCATCTGCTCGCTGCGGTGCTGACGTAGCTTTGTCGCTAGTCCGAGTCCACTGCAAGGAAGCCAAGGAGGAGAAGCTAACAGCGATCAAGGTTGCCAATACCAGAAAACATGACTTCCAGCCCTTCATGGAGACCTTTATTGCCGCCGCCACTCGGATTGTAGATGGAATTGACTTGGACGAATTCCTCGAGCCTGCCAGTCCTCCTGCGGAGTGAACAAACTTTTTATGGTCCGATTAAATTTGCCTCGGTATGCCGAGTGGTTTTTGTAACCGTTTAAACTTCTTTGGGCCTGATGCTCGAGTACCTTGAACTGCAATCTGGAACCTTGTAGGATTCTCTGAACTTGGCTGCTTTTGGACCTTTTGACTCTTTGAGTAGAACTTGTTTCTTAAGTTTGAGTTGCTACTAACTTTGTGAGGCAGTTCAGTAGAGTGTATCATGGGCAGAGGTACTTGGTGTTGCTCATGGTCTGCACCTTGTCGTCCTTGCGGATTGGGATGGAGCAGATGTTGTATTTGTGTCGAAGCTCCGAGGATAGATCGTGGTCGACCTGGACCTCGCCGTCCTTGCGGATAAGGATGGAGTGGACGTTCTATTTGTGTCGAAGCTCCGAGGACAGATCATGGTCGACCTGCGCCTCGCCATCCTTGCGGATAAGGATGGAGCGTGTTTTTAAAATTAGGAGAGTACTGGACTGCAGCTAAGCCCCCGAGTGGGAGGGTTGCTCACCACTCGGTAGGATTTTTTCATACTTAGGCGAGTACTGGACTGCAGCTAAGCCCCCGAGTGGGAGGGTTGTGATACGTCTCCAACGTATCTATAATTTTTGATTGCTCCATGCTATTATATTATTTGTTTTGGATGTTTATGGGCTTTATTATGCACTTTTATATTATTTTTGGGACTAACCTATTAACCCAGAGCCCAGTGCTAGCTTCTGTTTTTTCCTTGTTTCGGTGTTTCACATAAAAGGAATATCAAACGGAGTCCAAACGGAATGAAACCTTCGGGGGCGTGATTTTTGGAACGAACGTGATCCAGGAGACTTGGAGTTGAAGTCAAGGAAGCTTCGAGGTGGCCACGAGACAGGGAGGGAGTAGTTCCGGTACTCTCCAATCTAGACCCATTCCGAAAACCAATCTAGACCCATTCCGGTACCCTGCCGAAGGGGGGAATCCCTCTCCGGTGGCCATCTTCATCATCCCGGCGCTCTCCATGATGAGGAGGGAGTAGTTCTCCCTCGGGGCTGAGGGTATGTACCAGTAGCTATGTGTTTGATCTCTCTCTCTCTCTCTCGTGTTCTTGAGGTGGTACGATCTTGATGTATCGTGAGCTTTGCTATTATAGTTGGATCTTATGATGTTTCTCCCCCACTACTCTCTTGCGATGAATTGAGTTTTCCCTTTGAAGTTGTCTTATCGGATTGAGTCTTTAAGGATTTGAGAACACTTGATGTATGTCTTGCATGTGCTTATCTGTGGTGACAATGGGATATCACGTGATCCACTTGATGTATGTTTTGGTGATCAACTTGCGAGTTACCTCGTGAACTTATGCATAGGGGTTGGCACACGTTTTCGTCTTGACTCTCCGGTAGAAACTTTGGGGCACTCTTTGAAGTTCTTTGTGTTGGTTGAATAGATGAATCTGAGATTGTGTGATGCATATCGTCTAATCATACCCATGGATACTTGAGGTGACATTAGGGTTTTGGTTGATTTGTGTCTTAAGGTGTTATTCTAGTACGAACTCTATGATAGATTGAATGTAAAGAATAGCTTCATGTTATTTTACTACGGACTCTTGAATAGATCGATCAGAAAGGATAACTTTGAGGTGGTTTCGTACCCTACCATAATCTCTTCGTTTGTTCTCCGCTATTAGTGACTTTGGAGTGACTCTTTGTTGCATGTTGAGATAGTTATATGATCCAATTATGTTATTATTTTTGAGAGGACTTGCACTAGTGAAAGTATGAACCCTAGGCCTTGTTTCAACACATCGCAATACTGTTTGTGCTCACTTTTATCATTAGTTACCTTGCTGTTTTTATATTTTCAGATTACAAAAACCTTTATCTACCATCCATATTGCACTTGTATCACCATCTCTTCGCCGAACTAGTGCACCTATACAATTTACCATTGTATTGGGTGTGTTGGGGACACAAGAGACTCTTTGTTATTTGGCTGCAGGGTTGCTTGAGAGAGACCATCTTCATCCTACGCCTCCCATGGATTGATAAACCTTAGGTCATCCACTTGAGGGAAATTTGCTACTGTCCTACAAACCTCTGCACTTGGAGGCCCAACAACGTCTATAAGAAGAAGGTTGTGTAGTAGACATGAAGCTCTTTTCTAGCGTCGTTGCCGGGGAGGTTAGTGCTTGAAGGTATATCTTTAGATCTTGCAATCGAATCTTTTAGTTTCTTGTTTTATCACTAGTTTAGTTTATAAAAGAAAATTACAAAAAATGGATATAAGGTTGCCTCATATTCTTCATCTTTTTAATGTCTTTCGTGAAAATGATGGGAAGGAAAATTGTGCTCAATTACTAGAAGAAGAATTACATAGAGTGCTTGGCATAAAATATGTGAATGATGAGCATGATTGCAATGTTGTTAGTATAAATTCTTTGAATATCCATGATGCTAATGATATGCAAAGCCACAAACTTTGGGATGCTATGTTTGATGAAGATGATATGTTTTGTCCCCCAAGTTCTGATGAGAAAATTTATCATGATGATAGCATGCCTCCTATTTATGATGATTATATTGATGAAAGTGGGTTTGGAAGAGTGTCAACTTTAGGAAGTAATGATCCCACTATTTTGGAGGATGTTGAATCTTATTTTGATAATTATGAAAGTGGATTTGGAGAGGTCATGACTTTATTTAGTGATGATTCCACTATTTCGGAAGAGGTTCCAATTGATTATGAGAACAAAGTTGCTATCTATGATGATTATTGTGATGACATGTATGCTATAAATATTAATGATAAACAGGAAACTTGTCATCTTGATTTTAATTTTCAATTGGATTATGCCTCACATGATAGTTATTTTGTTGAGTTTACTCCCACTACTATTCATGAGAAGAAATTTGCTTATGTGGAGAGTAATAAAAACTCTATGCTTGTGGCTCATGAAAAGAATGCTTTACGTGATAGTTATATTGTTGAATTCATTCATGATGCTACTGAAAAATATTATGAGTGAGGAATATATGCGTGTAGGAATTACAATAATATCAAGTTTCCTCTCTATGTGCCTAAAGTTTTAAAGTTATGATTGTTTTCCCTTACTATGCTAGTTGATTATTGTTCACATCAATTGTTTAATCACAAAATCCCTATGCATAGGAAGAGGGTTAGAATTAAATGTGCTAGTCATATTAGTCATAATGCTCTCTTTATATTTCAATTCTTATCTTTTATGTGAGCATCATTGAAATCATCATGCCTAGCTAGGGGCGTTAAACGATAGCGCTTGTTGGGAGGCAACCCAACTTTATTTTTGTTCCTTGATTTTTGTTCCTGTTTAGTAATAAATAATTCATCTAGCCTCTGTTTAGATGTGGTTTTATGTTTTAATTAGTGTTTGTGCCAAGTAGAACCTTTGGGAAGACTTGGGGAAAGTCTTTGCGATCTTGCTGTAAAAAACAGAAACTTTAGCGCTCACGAAAATTGCTGCCATTATTTATTGTAAAGTGCTATTTAGTTAATTATTTTTGCAGATGATTATTTTTGCATCCCCTCTTTCGTCTTCATTCATCGGTAACTTTACATGGAGCTATATGTTTATTCACCACATGATATGTGTTTTGCTTGGAGCGTCATTTTATTTTCTTTTGTTTATCTTGCTGCTTGAATAAAATACCAAGATCTGAAATTATTAAATTTTAGAGAGACTTTACATAGTTGCATAATTATTCGACTACTCATTGATCTTCACTTATATCTTTCGGAGTAGTTTGTCATTTGCTCTAGTGCTTCACTTATATCCTTTAGAGCATGGTGGTGGTTTTATTTTATAGAAATAGATGAACTCTCATTCTTCACTTATATTATTTTTAGAGTCCTAAATAGCATGGTAATTTACTTTGGTTATAAATCTAGTCCTAATATGATAGGCATCCAAGATGGGTATAATAAAAACTTTCATATAAAGTGCATTGAATAATATGAGAAGTTTGATACTTGATGATAGTTTTGAGATATGAAGATGGTGATATTAGAGTCATGCTAGTTGAGTAGTTGTGAATTTGAGAAATACTTGTCTTGAAGTTTGTGATTCCCGTAGCATGCACGTATGGTGAACCATTATGTGATGAAGTCGGACCATGATTTATTTATTGATTGTCTTCCTTATGAGTGGCGGTCGGGGATGAGCAATGGTCTTTTCCTACCAATCTATCCCCCTAGGAGCATGCGCGTAATACTTTGTTTTGATAACTAATAGATTTTTGCAATAAGTATGTGAGTTCTTTATGACTAATGTTGAGTCCATGGATTATACGCACTCTCACCCTTCCACTATATACCTTCCTCAAAACAGCCACCATACCTACCTATTATGGCATTTCCATAGCCATTCCGAGATATATTGCCATGCAACTTTCCACCGTTCCGTTATTACGACACGCTTCATCATTGTCATATTGCTTGCATGATCATGTAGTTGACATCGTATTTGTGGCAAAGCCACCGTTCATAATTCTTCATACATGTCACTCATGCATCATTGCACATCCCGGTACACCGCCGAAGGCATTCACATAGAGTCATATTTTGTTCTAAGTATTGAGTTGTAATTCTTGAGTTGTAAGTAAATTAAAGTGTGATGATCATCATTATTAGAGCATTGTCCCATGTGAGGAAAGGATAATGGATACTATGATTCCCCCACAAGTCAGGATGAGACTCCAGATGAAAAAAAGAGAAAAGGCCCAATAAAAAATAAAAAAAATAGAGAAAAAGAGAGAAGGGACAATGTTACTATCCTTTTTCCACACTTGTGCTTCAAAGTAGCACCATGATCTTCATGATAGAGAGTATCCTATGTTGTCACTTTCATATACTAGTAGGAATTTTACATTATAGAACTTGGCTTGTATATTCCAATTATGGGCTTCCTCAAAATTTCCCTAGGTGTTCATGAGCAAGCAAGTTGGATGCACACCCACTTAGTTTCTTTTGTTGAGCTTTCATACACTTATAGCTCTAGTGCATCCGTTGCATGCCAATCCCTACTCACTCACATTGATATCTATTGATGGGCATCTCCATAGCCCGTTGATACGCCTAGTTGATGTGAGACTATCTTCTCCTTTTTGTCTTCTCCACAACCACCAATCTATTCCACTTATAGTGCTATGTACATGGCTCACGCTCATGTATTGCGTGAAGATTGAAAAAGTTTGATAACATCAAAAGTATGAAACAATTGCTTGGCTCGTCATCGGGGTTGTGCATGATTTAAATATTTTGTGTGATGAAGATAGAGCATAGCCATACTATATGATTTTGTAGGGATAGCTTGCTTTGGCCATGTTATTTTGAGAAGACATGATTGCTTTGTTAGCATGCTTGAAGTATTATTATTTTTATGTCAATATTAAACTTTTGTCTTGAATCTTATGGATCTGAATATTCTTGCCACAATAAAGATAATCGCATGGATAAATATGTTAGGTAGCATTCCACATCAAAAATTCTGTTTTTATCATTTACCTACTTGAGGACGAGCATGAATTAAGCTTGGGCATGCTGATACGTCTCCAACATATCTATAATTTTTTATTGTTCCATGCTATTATATTATCTGTTTTGGATGTTTATGGGCTTTATTATGCACTTTTATATTATTTTTGGGACTAACCTATTAACCCAGAGCCTAGTGCCAGTTTCTGTTTTCCCCTTGTTTCAGTGTTTCGCAGAAAAGGAATATCAAACGGAGTCCAAATGGAATGAATCCTTCGGGAGCGTGATTTTTGGAACGAACGTGATCTAGGAGACTTGGAGTTGAAGTCAAGGAAGCTTCGAGGTGGCCACGAGGCAGGGAGGCGCGCCCCCACCCTTGTGGGCCCCTCGTGGCTCCCCTGATCGACTTCTTTCGCCTATATATATCAATATACCCTAGAAACATCGGGGAGTAGAATAGATCGGGAGTTCCGTCGCCAAAAGCCTCAATAGCTGTAACACCCCAGATGTAATTTACCTAAGATGTAATCCAACTCTTGCCGTTTCCGGCGTTAAGTTATTTTATTTCCTCGGGTTCGGGTTTTTGTCTCCGTGTGTTGTTGTCGTTGTCATGCTTCTCATATCATGTCATCATGTGCATTGCATTTGCATACGTGTTCGTCTCATGCATCCGAGCATTTTCCCCGTTGTCCGTTTTGCATTCCGGATTATATTATCTTTTGTGTGTGGGGGTTAAACATTTCCGTATTAGACCGAGACTTGCCAAGCGGCCTTGGTTTACTATCGGTAGACCACCAGTCAAGTTTCATACCATTTGGACTTCGTTTGATGCTCCAACGGTTAACCGAGGGACCGAAAAGGCCTCATGTGTGTTGCAGCCCAACACCCTTCCATTTTGTCCCAAAACCCACCAAAACTATCTCCATCATCTAGAGCGTTCGATCACGATCGCATTGCCTAAAACCGCACCTCATTTGGACACTCCTAGCTCCCTCTATGCCTATAAATATACCCCCCTCCGAAATTCTCGTTTCCCCTCTCCCGAAACCCTAGATCCATCTCCACCCGCCGCCGCCGGACGAAATTTCCGCAGGCCGGACATTGTCCGACCCGCGCCGCCGCCGCCACTCGCCGCCGCCGTCTCCCACCGCGCCGGCCCGGGAGGCCCAGGCGAGGCCCCCGCGGCCTAGTCGCTGCGCCCCGCCACCTAGCTGTCATCCGCCGCCGCCCGATGTCTCTTCCCTGCGCCCGGCCGCCACTCCGCCGCCCGGCGCCGTCCCCGGTGAACTCCGGTGCCGCCCCGCCGCCTCATCACCCCGCCGCACCGCTCCATCCCGCCGGCCGCCGGCGACCGCGCCCGCGGCCACCGCCCTCACAGGCCGGCCTCGTCTCCCTCCTCCTCGCCAAGTACCTTGACATCCCCTACTTCCTCTCCGGCGAGATCTGCTATAGGAACTCCGGCGAGGTGCTTCGGGAACCGTGCCGGCAATCTAGATCTGAAAACTAGGGTTGACTCCATTTTTTTCCTAAGTCTGCAGATTATATTGCCATGTTCTGCTGCTCCAAATAGCTATTTGTCATTTTTGCCATGATTAATGTGTGCATGATATGCTCCTGAGCTCTACATGAGTTTTGTTATATGTTTTACCATCTTTCTAGAGGTGCCATCCATGTATTTTTGTGATGTGTGTGTTGACTACCACAAGCTTGCAAAGTGGTGCATTCGTTAATGCTGATTTCAGGGACTTAGCAATTCCACTAAGTCCTTGATCTGTTTTTATCAATATGCCATATGTTCATGTTGTTTCCTAGTGATCCGTGCCTCTTTTGAGGATGATCAGTAAGGAAGGTTTGTTAATCTTGTAGTGCTCTATGCATCCATGTCTTTGTTTGCAATTATGGAGCACCCTAGCTTGAGTCAATCGAGCTCTACTTTTGCTATTTCGTGAATCTGGGCAGATTGTCTACTTGTTAGCGATTTTGCCAATAATGTTGTAGTTGATCCGTGCATGCTATGTTGTCGTTCTTGCCATGTATAGCTTTTATAATGTGTATTCTTGATGGGTGTATGCTTAGATTGTCATGCCTTGCTCTGTAGTGAGTGCATCGAGCTCGTAAACATGCCTACTCGCTAAGATATTTTGCATGCTCCAGTTTTTCACTAAGTCTGTGATCTGATTATTTTTTTGCCATGTTCACATGCTTGCAATTGTATTTTCTGATCCCTTTTGGCTCAAGGTCACTAAGGGACTTTTGTTAAGCTCTTTGAGTAGCTCCATGTCATGCCTTGCTTTGCCATGATAAGTTCCTGTAGCATATAGTTTTCTTGCTCCAAAGTGTGCTACCTGATCTGAAATTCCAGGCTTGTGTTAATTTCACCAAGTCTGAAATCTGTTTACCAATTGCACTTTTGCCATGCTTGTTTGAACCTGTTAATGGATGAATTGGCCGTATCTCAGTGTTCATCTTTTGTTAAGCTTCATGAATGGATCCCGTCCATGTATTTTGTTGTCATGTTTGAGTGCTGTAGCATGTTTGTCTTGTTGCATTTAGATGGCTACTTGCTGTTTATCGCAGACCGGTGCCATATTTGAATTGCTTGCCATTTCCAAACCGTGTCTCCGATTCCGGTGTTCTTTATATCGATTTCAACCGAAATCACCTCACCTTTCTAGTGGCATACTTGGATTTCCAAGTTGAGGCCAGGTTCATTCATCTCTTGTCAAATCTTGCATATGCATCACATATCGCATCCCGCATAGCATATCATGTTTGCATCATGTTGTTTGAGCTTTGCACATGGTTTATTGTGTCCTTTTTGCTTGTTTGTGTTGTTTGGGTAGAGCCGGGAGACGAGTTCGCTAATGAGGAGCCTATTGAGTTTGCTTTCGAGGATCCCGTCAACTCTGACAACTTTGCAGGCAAGATGATCATACCCTCGAAATCACTTCTATCTTTGCTTTGCTAGATGCTCGCTCTTTTGCTATGCCTATGCTACGATGCCTACCACTTGCTTATCATGCCTCCAAAATTGCCATGTCAAACCTCCAACCCACCATGTCCTAGCAAACCGTTGATTGGCTATGTTACCGCTTTGCTCAGCCCCTCAACTAGCGTTGCTAGTTTGCAGGTGAAGATTGTAGACCGTTCCTTGTTGGAACATTATTTACTTGTTGGGATATCACTATATTATCTTGTTATCTTAATGCATCTATATACTTGGTAAAGGGTGGAAGGCTCGGACTTTTTCCTAGTGTTTTGATCCACTCTTGCCGCCCTAGTTTCCGTCATATCGGTGTTATGTTCCCGGATTTTGCGTTCCTTACGCGGTTGGGTGATAATGGGAACCCCTTGACAAATCGCCTTGAATAAAACTCTTCCAGCAATGCCCAACCTTGGTTTTACCATTTTCCACCTAGCCTCTTTTTCCCTTGGGTTTCCGGAGCCCGAGGGTCATCTTATTTAAACCCCCCCTGGGCCAGTGCTCCTCTGAGTGTTGGTCCGACTAAGCTGCCTGCGGGGCCACCTCGGGGCAACTTGAGGTTTGGTTTTACTCGTAGCTAGTCTCATCTGAGTGTGCCCTGAGAACGAGATATGTGCAGCTCCTATCGGGATTTGTCGGCACATTCGGGTGGTGTTGCTGGACTTGTTTTAACTTGTCGGGTTGTCTTGTAGAACCGGGATGCCGAGTCTGATCGGAATGTCTCGGGAGAAGGTATATCCTTCGTTGACCGTGAGAGCTTGTCATGGGCTAAGTTGGGACTCCCCTGCAGGGATTTGAACTTTCGAAAGCCGTGCCCGCGGTTATGGGCAGATGGGAATTTGTTAATGTCCGGTTGTAGATAACTTGAACCTTAACTTAATTAAAATGAATCAACTGTGTGACTTACCGTGATGGTCTCTTCTCGGCGGAGTCCGGGAAGCGAACACGGTGTTGGAGTAATGCTTGCCGCAGGTTGTTCTCTAGTTATTCGTTCGTGCTTTGCCTTTTCTTCTCACTCTCTTTTGCGAACAGGTTAGCCACCATATATGCTAGTCGCTTGCTGCAGCTCCACATATTACCTTGCCTTTCCTATAAGCTTAAATAGTCTTGATCGCGAGGGTGCGAGATTGCTGAGTCCCTGTGGCTCACAGATTACTTCCAAACCAGATGCAGGGCCTGATGACTCCGTTCCAGATGACGCGCTTGAGCTCAAGTGGGAGTTCAACGAGGACTCACGCCGTTACTATGTGTCTTTCCCTGATGATCAGTAGTGGTGCCCAGTTGGGGCGATCGGGACCGTGTCGCGTGTTGGGTTGATCTTTTATTTTGGCACCATAGTCGGGCCATGAGTGATTGGATGTTGTAATGCTATTTATGTACTTTGTTTGATGTGGCGAGTGTAAGCCAACTATGTACCTTCCCCTTTTATTATCTATATTACATGGGATGTTGTGATGATTGGCTCCGCAAGACAGCTAGGGAGTTGACCACAGCAGGATGCACAGATGCGGAGAAGGTGAAGTTTGCCGCACATCAGCTAGAAGGACCCGCAGCATCATGGTGGGAGAATTTCACAGCCACTTTCCCAGTCGACACTGTCACATGGGACCAGTTTCAGCAGGCTTTCCGTACTGCCCATGTTTCAGCAGGAGCTATGGCCATGGAGAAGCGTGAGTTTCGTAACTTGCGCCAAGGAGGACGGACAGTTGGCCAGTATGTGGAGGAATTTAGTAAGTTAGCACGTTATGCCCCAGATGACGTCGCTACGGATGCAGCTAAGCAGGAGAAGTTTCTAGAAGGACTGAATGATGAGTTGAGCATGTAGTTGATGGTAGCCACCTTCAACAACTACCAGGAATTGGTAGATCGTGCCCTTATGATTGAAGGGAAGCAGCAGCAAATTGAGAATCGCAAGAGGAAGTATGGACAAGGAAAGTATAATTCAGGAGCTCAGCAGAAGCCACGTTTTACCCCTAGACCAGGAGGACATTTTCAGCATACCCATGGAGGAGGTAGCTCGCACAATCACAATGGCACCAAGAATGGTAATGGCAATGGAGGAAGCAACGGCCAGAACCGCACCAACCCCTCAACCCCAGCCAAGAAGGACCTAAGCCAAGTCACTTTCTATAAGTGTTCGAAGACCGGACATTATGCCAATGAATGTCCTGAAAGCCAAAATGGCAATGGAAGTTCTGGGAAGAAGCCGAACCCTTTCAACAGGGGACAGGTGAACCACGTTAGCGTGGAGGAGGTTGAAGCTCAGCCCGATGTAGTAATAGGTAAGTTTTTGGTTAAGTCATTTACTGCACTAGTTCTTTTTGATACTGGTGCATCGCATTCATACATCTCAAGGGGATTTGTGGATAAGTATAACCTATCAACCCAAGCCCTTAGGTCACCCATGTTAGTAACCTCGCCCGGAGCAGAGTATGTGGCTAGTCTATGGTGTGATAGGTTACCATTAAGGATTGGTAACTATGTTTTTCCCTCAGACCTAATAGTATTGGAATCTCAAGGATTGGATGTGATATTAGGCATGGATTGGTTATCAAAGTATGAAGGGAATATTGAGTGTGCTAGTAAGTCAATTTTGCTTACCACCCCAGAAGGGAGAAGGATCAAGTATGTATCTCGGCATGTGCCAAATAGGACTCAAGTAAATTGCCTAACAGGAGTTGCGCAGGAGGAAGTACCAATGGTAAGAGATTTCCCTGATGTATTTCCAGAAGAATTGCCAGGCATGCCACCGGATAGAGATATTGAGTTTTTGATTGAGCTATTGCCAGGCACAGGGCCAATATCAAAGAGACCATATAGGATGCCAGCAAAGGATTTGGTGGAAATTAAGAAGCAGATTAAGGAGTTACTGGATAAGGGATATATTCTCCCAAGTTCTTCACCTTGGGGATCGCCAGTACTTCTAGTGGAGAAGAAGGATGGATCGTTAAGGATGGTTGTTGATTATCGAGGATTGAATGAAGTAACGATCAAGAACAAGTACCCACTACCAATGATCAACGATCTGTTTGATCGATTGCAAGGAGCTAAGGTATTTTCCAAGATCAATCTGCGATCAGGATACCACCAGTTGAAGATTCGAGAATAGGATATTCCGAAGACAGCTTTTACTACCAGGTATGGGCTGTATGAGTATACCGTTATGTCATTTGGTTTGACTAACGCACCTGCCTATTTTATGAACATGATGAACAAAGTGTTTATGGAGTTTTTGGATAAGTTCGTCATAGTGTTCATTGATGATATCCTGGTTTATTCGAAGAATGAAGAGGAACATAAGGAGCATTTGCGTTTGGTACTTGGAAAACTCAGAGAACATCAACTATATGCCAAGTTCAGCAAATGTGAGTTTTGGTTAAAGGAAGTAGGATTCCTCGGACATGTTATATCTGGTGAAGGTATAGCAGTAGACCCCGCTAAAGTTGAAATCGTGACCACGTGGGAAGCCCCAACAACAGTTGGAGAGATCCGGAGTTTTCTTGGACTCGCAGGATACTACCGGAGATTTATTGAGAATTTCTCAAAGATTGCGAAGCCTATGACTGAGTTGTTGAAGAAGGATACAAAGTTCATATGGACAGAGGAGTGTGTGGCTAGTTTCCAGGAGTTGAAGAAACGTTTGGTTACCTCACCAGTGTTGATTTTGCCAGACCAGACCAAAGATTATGAGGTGTACTGCGACACTTCACGTCGAGGACTTGGAGCAGTGCTTATGCAGGAAGGGAGAGTTGTTTCATATGCCTCAAGACAACTGAAGCCTCATGAGTTGAATTATGCCACGCATGATTTGGAGTTAGCAGCCGTAGTGCATGCGTTGAAAACATGGAGACATTTTCCCATTGGTAATCATTGTGAGGTGTACACGGATCATAAGAGTTTGAAGTACATTTTCACACAGAAGGAGTTGAATCTCAGACAAAGGAGATGGCTGGAGCTTATCAAGGATTATGATATGAAATTGCATTATCACCCCGGAAAGGCTAATGTAGTAGCTGACGCATTAAGCCGCAAGAGCCATGTCAATACATTAATGACGGGAGAAATACCCAAGGAGTTAGCAGAAAATCTTCGTGAACTATGTTTGGAAATAGTTCCGAGAGGTTATGTAGCAGCATTGGAGATTCAGTCAACTTTGATGGATAGAATCAGAGAAGCTCAGAAAGCTGACAAAGAGATTGCCGCTATAAAAGAGAAACTGAGCAAAGGAAAAGCTGAAGGATTTCGTGAGGATGAGCACGACACCCTATGGTTTGAAGACCGTGTTTACGTGCCCAATGACTCGGATATCAGGAAGTTGATTTTGCAAGAGGAACACGATTCACTATATTCAATTCATCCAGGAAATACCAAGATGTATCTGGATTTGAAGGATATTTTCTGGTGGACCAGAATGAAGAAGGATATAGCGGAGTATGTAGTCATTTGTGATGTATGTCAGAGAGTAAAGGCAGAGCATGAGAAGCCGGCAGGATTGTTACAACCATTGCCGATACCCGAATGGAAGTGGGATAAGCTAGGCATGGATTTTGTCACGGGATTGCCCAGGACTCGTTCAGGCTGTGACTCAATTTGGGTTGTAGTTGATCGATTGACGAAAGTAGCTCATTTCATCCCAGTAAAGACCACTTACACCAGTGCTAAGTTGGCAAAGATATACATGACCAGGATCGTATGTCTGCATGAAGTTCCAAGGAGTATCGTATCGGATAGAGGAACCCAGTTTACCTCAAAGTTCTGGAAGCAGTTGCATGAAACTTTGGGTACCAGGCTAGAGTTCAGCACAACTTTTCATCCACAGACAGATGGACAGACCGAGAGGGTAAATCAGATTTTGGAGGATATGCTGAGAGCTTGTGCGCTAGATTATGGATCTAGTTGGGACGACAATTTGCCATATGTAGAGTTCTCTTACAACAACAGTTACCAAACCAGTTTAAAGATGGCCCCTTTCGAAACCTTGTACGGAAGGAGGTGCAGGACACCGTTGTCATGGGACGAAGTGGGAGACCGTCAGTTGTTTGGTCCTGACTTGATTAAAGAGTCTGAACAGAAGGTGAAGTTGATTCGCGATAGGCTCAAGGTAGCCCAGTCCAGACAGAAGAGTTATGCGGATTCTAAACGCAAGGAGACAGTTTACGAAGTTGGAGATAGAGCTTATCTTCGAGTATCCCCACTTCGGGGAACAAAGCGTTTTGGAGTTAAAGGGAAGTTAGCACCACGATTTGTAGGACCATATCGAGTATTGGAACGTATGGGGGAAGTAGCCTACAAGTTGGAATTGCCCGAAGGATTATCAGGAGTTCATGATGTGTTCCACGTTTCTCAGCTGAAGAAATGTCAAGCGGAGATGGCTGACATACCGTTGAGAGATACAGTGCCTTTGGAAATTATTCAGTTGGATAACGATTTGACCTACGAGGAGAAGCCTGTTAAGATCCTTGAGTTTGCCAACCGAGTTACTCGCAGCAAGGTTATCAAGTTTTGCAAAGTCCAGTGGAGCCACCACTCAGAGGATGAAGCCACCTGGGAGCGAGAGGAAGATTTGTTCAAGGACCACCCTCACCTATTTTCTAGCCAATCCGAATCTCGAGGGCGAGATTCATCTTAAGGGGGGTAGGTTTGTAACATCCCAAATTTTCAATTTGGAATGTTATACATTAGATCATCAATGCATATCATATTTCTTTTGCATTTTGGTTGATCCTAGAAATTCTACGCAACTCAATGACCCATGGAGAGAGTTGGGGATTTCGATATTTTCATATTTGAGTTCTCTCAAATTTTGAGAATAGGATCATTTGATTTTATTTATTTTATCATCAAATATTTCTATTACAAAAATATGAGAGAGGGAGTAAAATGAATTTCCCAAAATAAAGAAATATTGAGGATTTAATAATAAAATCAAATAGGATTTTTATTTCAGAATTTTTCGGTGTTTTTTTTTATTTAGGAAAAAATGCATTTTTTCAAAATTGCATTTAGGTCCCAAATAAATGTTCACTTTGTCGGGATTGATTTTAGAAGCCCAGGAAAATTTATTTTGGGAAATTTGGAGTCTGTTTAGTATTTATTTTTATTTTTCTTCTGCGTGTAATGTTTTTTTTAAAAAAACGCGCCGCGTGTCGACTGGGCCAAGGCCCAGCCGATGGCCCACTCCCCGCCGCCTGCCGTCTCCTTCCAGGAGACGAGCGCGCCGCTGCCGCCGAGTCCGGCTCGGACACGCCGCCCCCGCCGCCTTGCCCCCTCCCCAAGGCAGCACCCCCTTCTCTTAAATACTGAGCCGCCCCTCACCTCACCCCGCCCCGCCGCCCGCCAGCCGCAGCAGCCCCGCCGCCTGCGCTGCTGCCGCCGCCGCCGCGTGCCGCACGCCGCTGCCGCTGCTGCCGCTGCCGAGCCGCCCCACCGCCCCGCATAGCCGCCGCAGCCGCCGGAGCCCCGCCCCGCCCGCCGGAGTACCTTGCCGGAGGTATAGCCGCCGCCGGTCGCCGTTCGGTTTTTTTTAAAGAAACCGCCTCGGTTTTTTTTAAAACCCTAGATCGGTTTATTTCTCTGGTTTACTTAATTAGTGAACGTTCACCGATTTGTTCATTTTAACGAACACGTTCATCGTTTAGTTTCAGATAACGAACGTTCGTTCGTTAATCTTTTCTTCATTTTTCTTTTCTCGGATTAAATCCACGATTTTTTCTGATCCGATTTTCGTTTTAGTTTAACTTTTCGCTCGTTTATCGGAATCAGGCGATTGAATCGCCAAGGGATTCGTCTCGAAACCCTCTATCCGTTAACCAACCTAAACAAGATTTTGCTACTGTAAAAATTGCCCTAGATCCAGATTGCTAGAACGAAGTTGTTTTCTTTCGCCTTTTGATTTTCGTTGCTTCGATCGATTTGATTCTTTTGCCAACCGGAGTTCTTAATTTGAACCTTCTGGTTAGATCTCTTATTTGGGTTTTTACCTGTGCATTAGATGAGTACTTATTGTATGTTCGTTTGTTTGTTTGCGATAGAATATCCGGAGTGCGCCGCCTGTTACTTCGAATCGCTAGGTTTCCCGGATCATCAGCAAGGCAAGTAACACTTTGATCATACCTTCTCTACTACCCGGTTTTATTGCATTAGATCAATCCACACACATTGCATGATTAGGATCTAATTAAATTGTGGGATGGGAGGTAGATGAGGTAGTACCTATTACCAGTTTATTTTCAAACCTTTGGGAGTTACTTCTACGTTTGCTTATCATGCCATGCTATGCTAGTAGACGTGGATTGGGTGAGTGAAATCCATTGAAAGATGTGATATTGTTAATTAATGGTTTATCTAAGGTGGCAACTTAAACACACATCTGGGTGGATTGAGGCACCTGGGTATTCTAGAACTTGCCTGTTTTCTTTTGGACCGCCACCCAGGCTCAAAGGGATCATAAGACTATTCATACTAGAAACTTCCGTGTGCGGCCACAAGCTATTATGGGCTCTAGCATAGTTGACTAAGTTGTGCGAACTCTTACAGTGGTAGACTAGCAGATGTAGGGGATGTAGGTGGTACGGTCTACCCAATCGTAAGGTGCTAGCGCTTCTGAAAGACTATGTCTCGGTCATCCATCTTCTCAAACACCCTGTAGTGCGAGAAACCAAACGGAGGTGATCGAGTCTTGTGGGGAAAAGTGCGCAAACCTTTGCAGAGTGTAACAAACTAATCATGATTAGCCGTGTCCTCGGTTATGGACATCTTGAGTATCTAGTACTTGGATTATCATGTGAATCTCAACATGTTACTCTAAATTAATTTTGTTGGGTTATGTTTAATGATGATGCTTAATTGGGATTGAGAATGCTGTCAACCATTCTCAATGTTTAACAACTACCATGATAGTTAAATAAATTTTATTCCTTTGAAGTAGGGAAAAATTGGCTTTACGCAAAAACTGTAACCATAGAGCTTTCCACCAGCCAAATATGCATATAGTATAGTTGTTGCATTCCATTACTCTCTATGTGTTACCTTGCCAGCATATTCCATGTGCTGACCCATTTTCGGGCTGCAACGTTAATGTTGCAGACTTTTCAGACGACGATTAAGGAGTTTTAGGTTGTGGTTCTATACTCAGTGATGCCGTTGGAGTTGATGGACTCACTTATCTTCCAAGCCTTCCGCTGTTATCGTTATTAGATGGCCATAAGCCATATTTATTGTAATAAGTTCTCTTTTGAGACACTCGATGTAATAAGTGTGTGATTGCTACTCTGCTATAAATCCTCCGAGTACTGTGTGGTGTCAGCATTACTGATCCAGGGATGACTCCGGAGCACAGAGATCAGACTGTTTGAGGTCTGGTCGCTACACGAGTGTAATCCAACTATGTACCTTCCCCTTTTATTATCTATATTACATGGGATGTTGTGAAGATTGCCTTACTTGCGACATTGATTTCAATGCGGTTATGCCTCTAAGTCGTGCTTCGACACATAGGAGATATAGCCGCATCGAGGGCGTTACAAGTTAGTAATCAGAGCCTTCCCCGACCTTAGGAGCCCCCACTGCTTGATCGTTTTTAGCAGCCGTTGTTGAGTCTAGAAAAATGTTTTGAGTCATTTAGGAATTATATATCGGAGAGTTTAGGAATTCTTTTTACTCCCCAGTCCCTTCATCGCTCTAGTAAGGCATCCTGACGTAGAGTTTTGACTCTTCTCTTCTAAAATTTCACAAAAAAAATTTAGGATCACGCGGGTATCTTGGAATCGTTCCGATGGTTTTGTGACGAGAACATTGTTCTTGGTGCCTCCTGTCATTTAGGGGTTGTGGCAGTGTCCCGGGGAGTTGAGCTCCGAGGTGTTGTCATCACAATTTTATCGTTGCAGTTCTGGAATACCTGAGTTTAGTTCGCCGACATCAAAAATCTCTTTTATGCAATTGTTGGTGAGATAACCTCGACGCCACCCAGTACTGGGGCGGGAGTTCGGGAGTATTGCCATAACTTGTATAACGGATGCTTTTCAAAGGTTGAGGTAGATGGTTTCCGAAGTTTTTCTCGGTTATGTGTTGAAGGATGGATACAGCTGGATGTAGGATTTGCTAGATTTGGGTGAGATATTATGCTTCCCCTGTATCCCCAACACCTGATTGCATAACCGAAAAGGTTCGGGAGTTTCATAGGTGGGAATTCTTGTAGCTCTAGTTCTTCTTCCATGGATATTTGGTTTGAGATTGGGATTTCATACCGAGTATTCGTTCTTGTTCCGTACCTTGTTGATTTATTCCTCTACCTAAATTCTAAGTGGCTTCTCAATTTATGGATATGTGACCATTTCAAGTGGAATGCATTCGTTCTTATGTTCGGATGTGAAGACTATATGTTGCAATTTCAACCCGCTTGATTCAGCTTCCATTTTATCTGTCAATGTGCTAACGGATGTCACCCTCTTCAGGATGGCTCCCGCTAAGAGCAGCAATCAGAATCAGAATCAGGATCCGCCACCACCTCCTCCTCCTCCGGAGGCATGGCAAGCTGTGATGGCCGCAACCAATGCAAACACGCAGTTGATCATGCAAATTCTTCAAGAGTGCAACCAAGCGAACCAAGGCAACCAGGGCAACAATCAGAATCATTTTTCTACACTCAACCAGTTCCCTGCTAACCAGCCAAAGACCTTCAACAATTGTGTTGAGGAAACTAATGCTGACGATTGGCTTGTGGACTTATGCAAGCATTTCGAGTGTAGCAACGTCAGGCCTGAGGACTTTGTCAAGTTCGCTTCCTTCCAACTCAAAGACCAAGCTGCAGAATGGTTCCAGTAGTACAAAGATTCCAAAGGAGGCCGTGTGATTACCTGGGATGAATTCCGTCAAGACTTCAAAGCTCATCATATTCCTCAGAGCGTGGTTGAAAGCAAGCGTGAGGAATTCCGCAACCTGAAGCAAGGCTCTATGTCTGTCTATGACTACAATAGTTTTTTCAGAAGCTCGCCCGCTTTGCTAAGCAGGACGTCCCTGACGAGAAGAGCGTGATATACCAGTTCAGGGGTGGTCTCTGAGAAGAAATCCAGCTAGCTCTTGTTCTCTTTGAGCCCTTGAGGTATGATGAGTTCTACAACATGGCATTGAAGCAAGAGGCTGCTCAACTGAAGTGTGATGCTTCCAAGAAGCGAGTCAGAGATGCTACTCCTTCTTCCTCTACTCAAGTGGCCAAGCAGCAGAAGTATTGGCTTCCTCCTCCTCCGTTCCGTCAGCTGTATCAGCAGAAGAGCAAAGGTGGCAGTGGATCTGCCCCCCCCCCCCACCCCGGCTTTCAGAACAAGACTTCGTCTCAAGCTCCAAGATCGAGTGCTCCGTATCACCGTCCGCTTTCAGAGGTCACGTGCAACAAGTGCCAACAGAAGGGTCACTATGCCAACAAATGCTTCAACCAGAGGCGTTTCCCTCCTCCTCCTCCTCCTCCTGTGAGATCGGCAAGTACAGTTGTGGTCAAGCATAACCCCAAGCACGCCAAGGTCAACTTGCTGAATGCAGCTCAGGCAGAGGACTCGCCAGATGTCATCATGGGTAACCTTCCTGTTAACGTTGTTCCTGCAAAAGTTCTTTTTGACACTGGTGCATCGCTTTCTTTTATTTCAACACCATTTGTTGCCAAGCATGATTTTGTGACCGAAAGGATTCCTGTCCCGTTGAAGATTGTGTCTCCAGGCAAGCAAATGACTTCTAACAATTGCGCCCCGGATGTCTCTATCACGTTGGGCGACTACAAGTTCCTTTCTTCTCCGGTGGTTCTTGGTAACTCGGATATTGATCTTATTCTCGGAATGGATTGGCTTTCTAAGCACAAGGCGCATCTTGATTGTGCTGCCAGGCAGATTCAATTGACTCATTTGTCTGAGGATGTAATTGTCTTTGACGCTCGTGATGATACCATCCGTCTATTTTCTCTCAGTGAGAAGGGTGAACTGGATGCTATCTCTCAAATTCCAGTCGTTTGCGAATATCAAGATGTCTTTCCAGAAGAACTTCCAGGAATGCCTCCGCACCGGCCAGTTGAATCCGTCATCGATCTTGAGCCTGGCACGGAACCGGTTTGCAAGCGTCCTTACAAGCTCGGACCTGAAGAGTTGAAGGAGCTAAAGAAGCAACTAGATATTCAAGAGCAAATGGGTCTCATTCGACCTAGTTCCTCTCCGTGGGGTTGTGGAGTACTCTTTGTGAAGAAGAAGGATGGAACGGACTAACTTTGTGTTGACTACAGTCCATTGAACAAGAAGACTATCAAGAACAAGTACCCACTTCCCAACATCAACGAGTTGTTCGAACAACTCAAAGGTGCCCAAGTATTCTCCAAGCTTGATCTCCGTATGGGCTATCACCAGATTCGAATCCGTGAGCAAGATATTCCCAAGACGGCCTTCAAGACAAGCTATGGTTCATATGAATACACTGTCATGTCTTTTGGCCTCGTCAACGCTCCTTCGACTTTCTCTCGCATGATGAACTTCATCTTCAACGCCTACACAAATGACTTTGTTTTGGTCTATCTCGACGACATTCTGGTCTTGAAGAACAAGGAAGATCATGCCAAGCACTTGCGTTTGGTGCTCGATAAGCTCAGGGAACACCAGTTCTATGCCAAGTTCTCAAAGTGTGAGTTTTGGCTCGATGAGGTTCTTTATCTTGGGCATATCATCTCTACCAAGGGCATTGCGGTGAATCCTGAGAAGGTGTCTGCAATTGTGAATTGGGAACCACCTCAGAACGTGAAGCAACTCCGTAGCTTCATCGGTCTCGCAAGCTACTGTCGAAGGTTCGTTGAGAACTTTTCAAAGATCGCGAAGCCTCTTACAAACCTTCTCCAGAAGCACGTCAAGTACGTTTGGTCTCCGGAATGTGACATCGCTTTCAACACTTTGAAAGAGAAATTGTTCACTGCTCCAATTCTGACTCCTCCTGATGAATCCAAACCGTTCGAGGTCTTCTGCGATGCCTCTCTTCAAGGTCTTGGTGCAGTGTTGATGTAAGAGAAGAAAGTTCTGGCTTATACCTCTCGCCAGTTGAAGCCCAACGAGAAGAACTACCCCACTCATGACCTCGAGTTGGCGGCAGTTGTGCATGCTCTTTTGACTTGGAGACATCTCTTATTGGGAAGAAAAGTGGACATCTTCACTGACCACAAGAGTCTCAAGTACATCTTCACTCAGCCTAATCTCAACCTCAGGCAGACTCGATGGGTCGAAATGATTCAAGAGTATAATCCGAGTATCGAGTATACTCCAGGCAAGGCTAATGTGATTGCTGACGCATTGAGCAGGAAGGCTTATTGCAACAGTCTGATTCTCAAACCTTACCAACCCGAGCTTTGCGAAGCTTTCCGCAAACTTAATCTGCAAGTTGTTCCTCAAGGTTTCCTTGCCAACCTTCAAGTCTCTCCTACCTTAGAAGACCAGATTCTCCAAGATCAGCTTCTTGATGCTATGGTGAAGAAGGTGAAGATTGGGATTGCCAAGAGTCAACCCAAGCACAAGTTCTACCGCCTTGACGACAAGGATACTCTCTTCTTCGAGGATCGTATTGTTGTGCCCAAAGGTGATCTTCGTAAAGTTATCATGAACGAGGCTCACAATTCACTCCTCTCCATCCACCCTGGGAGCACGAAGATGTATCAGGACCTCAAGCAGGCTTATTGGTGGACTCGAATGAAGCGCGAGATTGCTCAGTTCATGAATGAGTGTGATGTCTGCAGAAGAGTGAAGGCAGAACACCAAAGGCCAGCTGGTCTCCTCCAACCTCTTGCCATTCCAGAATGGAAGTTTGACCACATTGAGATGGACTTCGTGACTGGGTTTCCAAAGTCCAAGCGTGGCAATGATGCTATATTCGTTGTCATCGACAAACTCACTAAAGTGGCTCACTTTCTGCCTATCAAAGAGTCAATCACAACAGCTCAATTGGCGGAGCTCTATACCTCTCGAATTGTCTCGTTGCACGGTATTCCACAGGTGATCTCTTCAGACCGTGGCAGCATCTTTACCTCCAAGTTTTGGGAGTCTTTTCAGAAGGCCATGGGCACCAACATCCGCTTCAGCACAACTTTCCATCCTCAAACTAGCGGTCAAGTCGAGCGTGTCAATCATATTCTTGAAGATATGCTCAGGGCTTGTGTGATCTCCTTCGGCATGAAGTGGGAGGATTGTCTTCCATATTCTGAATTCTCCTACAACAACAGTTTTCAAGCAAGTTCGGGCAAGGCCCCATTCGAAATTATGTATGGCAGGAAGTGCCGTACCCCACTCAACTGGTCTGAAACCGGTGAACGTCAACTTCTGGGAAATGACTTAATCACAGAGGAAGAGGAGATGTGCAAAGTCATTCGAGATAACCTCAAAGCAGCGCAATCACGCCAGAAGAGCTACTATGATAGTAAACACCGTGATTTGGCTTTCGAGATCGGAGATCATGTTTACCTCCGCGTCTCTCCAATGAAAGGTACTCGTCGCTTCGGTATCAAAGGGAAGCTTGCCCCTAGATATGTGGGACCTTTCAAGATCGTCAGCAAGAGAGGCGATCTCGCCTATCAACTCGAGATTCCTTCAAACATTGCAAATGTGCATGACGTGTTCCATGTCTCTCAGCTCCGCAAGTGCTTCAAGACTCCTGACCGCACCGTCAACTTCGAAGACATTGATCTCCAAGAAGATCTCTCTTATCGTGAGCACCCCGTTGCTATTCTTGAAGAGACTGAATGCAAGACTCGCAATAAGTCAATCAAATTCCTCAAAGTCAAGTGGTCACACCATTCCAACCATCAAGCCACCTGGGAACGCGAGGATCACCTCCGTTCTGAGTACCCGGCGTTCTTCCAGTCCTAGATCTCGGGACGAGATCCTTTCGTAGTGGTGGAGTGTTGTAACACCCCGGATGTAATTTACCTAATATGTAATCCAACTCTTGCCGTTTCCGGCATTAAGTTATTTTATTTCCTCGGGTTCGGGTTTTTGTCTCCATGTGTTGTTGTCGTTGTCATGCTTCTCGTATCATGTCATCATGTGCATTGCATTTGCATACGTGTTCGTCTCAAACATCCGAGCATTTTCCCCGTTGTCCGTTTTGCATTCCGGCGCTCCGTTCTCCTCCGGTGGTCATTTCTACCTTTCTTTCGTGTGTGGGGGTTAAACATTTCTGGATTGGACTGAGACTTGCCAAGAGGCCTTGGTTTACTACCGGTAGACCGCCTGTCAAGTTTCGTACCATTTGGACTTCGTTTGATGCTCCAACGGTTAACCGAGGGACCGAAAAGGCCTCGTGTGTGTTGTAGCCCAACACCCTTCCATTTTGGCCCAAAACCCACCAAAACTCTCTCCATCATCTAGAGCATTCGATCACGATCGTGTGGCCGAAAACCGCACCTCATTTGGACACTCCTAGCTCCCTCTATGCCTATAAATATACCCCCCTTCGAAATTCTCGTTTCCCCTCTCCCGAAACCCTAGATCCATCTCCACCCGCCGCCGCCGGACGAAATTTCCGCAGGCCGGACATTGTCCGACCCGCGCCGCCACCGCCACATGGCAAGCCGCCACTCGCCGCCGCCGTCTCCCACTGCGCCGGCCCGGGAGGCCCAGGCGAGGCCCCCGCGGCCCAGTCGCCGCGCCCCGCCGCCCGGCTGTCGTCCGCCGCTGCCCGACATCTCTTCCCCGCGCCTGGCCGCCACTCCGCCGTCCTCGGCGAACTCCGGCGCCGCCCCGCCGCCTCATCACCCCGCCGCGCCGCTCCATCCCGCCGGCCGCCGGGAACCGCGCCCCCGGCCACCGCCCTCACCGGCCGGCCTCGTCTCCCTCCTCCTCGCCAAGTACCTCGACGTCCCCTACTTCCTCTCCAGCGAGCTCTGCTATAGGAACTCCTGGCGAGGTGCTTCGGGAACCGTGCCGGCGATCCAGATCTGAAAACTAGGGTTGACTCCATTTTTTTCCTAAGTCTGCAGATTATATTGCCATGTTCATCGTGTCGTAACTTTGCATCCGTAGATCTGTTTTGGGCGTGTAGCATATCAAAATGTTCGTATCAGAGAGCACATCATTTCATCTTACTGTATCATTTTCATTTGAGTTCATCCTGAGGCCCGAAATGCTGTTGGAAGAGTGCTATTTGAGATAATTGTCAGATCTGCTGCTCCAAATAGCTATTTGTCATTTTTGCCATGATTAATGTGTGCATGATATGCTCCTGAGCTCTACATGAGTTTTGTTATATGCTTTTCCATCTTTCCAGAGGTGCCATCCATGTATTTTTGTGATGTGTGTGTTGACTACCACAAGCTTGCAAAGTGGTGCATTCGTTAATGCTGATTTCAGGGACTTAGCAATTCGGCTAAGTCCTTGATCTGTTTTTATTAATATGCCATATGTTCATGTTGTTTCCTAGTGATCCGTGCCTCTTTTGAGGATGATCAGTAAGGAAGGTTTGTTAATCTTGTAGTTCTCTATCCATCCATGTCTTTGTTTGCAATTATGGAGCACCCTAGCTTGAGTCAATCGAGCTCTACATTTGCTATTTCGTGAATCTGGGCAGATTGTCTACTTGTTAGCGATTTTGCCGATGATGTTGTAGTTGATCCGTGCATGCTATGTTGTCGTTCTTGCCATGTCTAGCTTGTATAATGTGTATTCTTGATGGGTGTATGCTTATATTGTCATGCCTTGCTCTGTAGTGAGTGCATCGAGCTCGTAAACATGCCTACTCGCTAAGATATTTTGCATGCTCCAGTTTTTCACTAAGTCTGTGATCTGATTATGTTTTTGCCATGTTCACATGCTTGCAATTGTATTTTCTGATCCCTTTTGGCTCAAGGTCACTAAGGTACTTTTGTTAAGCTCTTTGAGTAGCTCCATGTCATGCCTTGCTTTTCCATGATAAGTTCCTGTAGCATATAGTTTTCTTGCTCCAAAGTGTGCTACCTGATCTGAAATTCCAGGCTTGTGTTAATTTCACCAAGTCTGAAATCTGTTTACCAATTGCACTTTTGCCATGCTTGTTTGAACCTGTTAATGGATGAATTGGCCATAGCTCAGTGTTCATCTTTTGTTAAGCCTCATGAATGGATCCCGGCCATGTATTTTGTTGTCATGTTTGAGTGGTGTAGCATGTTTGTCTTGTTGCATTTAGATGGCTACTTGCTGTTTATCGCAGACCGGTGCCATATTTGAATTGCTTGCCATTTCCAAACCGTGTCTCCGATTCCGGTGTTCTTTATATCGATTTCAACCGAAATCACCTCACCTTTCCAGTGGCATACTTGGATTTCCATGTTGAGGTCAGGTTCATTAATCTCTTGTCAAATCTTGCATATGCATCACATATCGCATCCCGCATAGCATATCATGTTTGCATCATGTTGTTTGAGCTTTGCACGTGGTTGATTTTGTCCTTTTTGCTTGTTTGTCTTGTTTGGGTAGAGCCGGGTGACGAGTTCTCTAATGAGGAGCCTGTTGAGTTTGCTTTCGAGGATCCCGTCAACTCTGACAACTTTGCAGGCAAGATGATCATACCCTCGAAATCACTTCTATTTTTGCTTTGCTAGATGCTCGCTCTTTTGCTATGCCTATGCTACGATGCCTACAACTTGCTTATCATGCCTCCAAAATTTCCATGTCAAACCTCTAACCCACCATGTCCTAGCAAACCATTGATTGGCTATGTTACCGCTTTTCTCAGCCCCTCTTATAGCGTTGCTAGTTGCAGGTGAAGATTGGAGACCGTTCCTTGTTGGAACATTATTTACTTGTTGGGATATCACTATATTATCTTGTTATCTTAATGCATCTATATACTTGGTAAAGGGTGGAAGGCTCGGCCTTTTGCCTAGTGTTTTGTTCCACTCTTGCCGCCCTAGTTTCCGTCATATCGGTGTTATGTTCCCGGATTTTGCGTTCCTTACGCGGTTGGGTGATAATGGGAACCCCTTGACAAATCGCCTTGAATAAAACTCTTCCAGCAATGCCCAACCTTGGTTTTACCATTTTCCACCTAGCCTCTTTTTCCCTTGGGTTTCCGGAGCCCGAGGGTCATCTTATTTAAACCCCCCTTGGCCAGTGCTCCTCTGAGTGTTGGTCCGACTGAGCTGCCTGCGGGGCCACCTCAGGGCAACTTGAGGTTTGGTTTTACTCGTAGCTAGTCTCATATGAGTGTGCCCTGAGAATGAGATATGTGCAGCTCCTATCGGGATTTGTCGGCACATTCGGGTGGTGTTGCTGGACTTGTTTTAACTTGTCGGGTTGTCTTGTAGAACCGGGATGCCGAGTCTGATCGGAATGTCTCGGGAGAAGGTATATCCTTCGTTGACCGTGAGAGCTTGTCATGGGCTAAGTTGGGACTCCCCTGCAGGGATTTGAACTTTCGAAAGCCGTGCCCGCGGTTATGGGCAGATGGGAATTTGTTAATGTCCGGTTGTAGATAACTTGAACCTTAACTTCATTAAAATGAATCAACTGTGTGAGTTACCGTGATGGTCTCTTCTCGGCGGAGTCCGGGAAGTGAACACGGTGTTGGAGTAATGCTTGCCGCAGGTTGTTCTCTAGTTATTCGTTCGTGCTTTGCCTTCTCTTCTCGCTCTCTTTTGCGAACAGGTTAGCCACCATATATGCTAGTCGCTTGCTGCAGCTCCACATATTACCTTGCCTTTCCTATAAGCTTAAATAGTCTTGATCGCGAGGGTGCGAGATTGCTGAGTCCCTGTGGCTCACAGATTACTTCCAAACCAGATGCAGGGCCTGATGACTCCGTTCCAGATGACGCGGTTGAGCTCAAGTAGGAGTTCGACGAGGACTCACGCTGTTACTATGTGTCTTTCCATGATGATCAGTAGTGGTACCCAGTTGGGGCGATCGGGACCATGTCGCATGTTGGGTTGATCTTTTATTTTGGCACCGTAGTCGGGCCATGAGTGATTGGATGTTGTAATGCTATTTATGTACTTTGTTTGACGTGGTGAGTGTAAGCCAACTATGTACCTTCCCCTTTCATTATCTATATTACATGGGATGTTGTGAAGATTGCCTTACTTGTGACATTGCTTTCAATGCGGTTACGCCTCTAAGTCGTGCTTCGACACGTAGGAGATATAGCCGCATCGAGGGCATTACAATAGCCACCAAAAACCAATCTAGACCCGTTCCGGCACCCTGCCGGAGGGGGGAATCCCTCTCCGGTGGCCATCTTCATCATCCCGGCGCTCTCCATGACGAGGAGGGAGTAGTTCTCCCTCGGGGTTGAGGGTATGTACCAGTAGCTATGTGGTTGATCTCTCTCTCTCTCTCTCATGTTCTTGAGGTGGTACGATCTTGATGTATCGCGAGCTTTACTATTATAGTTGGATCTTATGATGTTTCTCCCCCTCTATTGTCTTGTGATGAATTGAGTTTTCCCTTTGAAGTTGTCTTATCGGATTGAGTCTTTAAGGATTTGAGAATACTTGATGTATGTCTTGCATGTGCTTATCTGTGGTGACAATGGGATATCACGTGATCCACTTGATGTATGTTTTGGTGATCAACTTGTGAGTTCCCTCGTGAACTTATTCATAGGGGTTGGCACACGTTTTCGTCTTGACTCTCCAGTAGAAATTTTGGGGCACTCTTTGAAGTTCTTTGTGTTGGTTGAATAGATGAATCTGAGATTGTGTGATGCATATCGTATAATCGTACCCACGGATACTTGAGGTGACATTGGAGTATCTATGTGACATTAGGGTTTTGGTTGATTTGTGTCTTAAGGTGTTATTCTAGTACGAACTCTATGATAGATTAAACAGAAAGAATAGCTTCATGTTATTTTAGTACGGACTCTTGAATAGATCGATCAGAAAGGATAACTTTGAGGTGGTTTTGTACCCTACCATAATCTCTTCGTTTGTTCTCCGCTATTAGTGACTTTGGAGTGACTCTTTGTTGCATGTTGAGGGATAGTTATATGATCCAATTATGTTATTATTGTTGAGAGGACTTGCACTAGTGAAAGTATGTACCCTAGGCCTTGTTTCAACACATTGCAATACCGTTTGTGCTCACTTTTTTCATTAGTTACCTTGCTATTTTTATATTTTCAGATTACAAAAACCTTTATCTACCATCCATATTGCACTTGTATCACCATCTCTTCGCCGAACTAGTGCACCTATACAATTTACCATTGTATTGGGTGTGTTGGTCTAGCATTTGGGATGGTCTTTCTTTATTTTGGTTCCGTAGTCGGACCTTTGTTTGTACCTTGGATGATGTATGGATTATTTATGTATTGTGTGAAGTGGCGATTGTAAGACGACTCTTTATCCCTTTCTTATTCAGTACATGGGATGTGTAAAGATTACCCATCTTGCGACAAACTTACCATGCAGCTATGCCTCTAAGTCATGCCCCGACACGTGGGAGATATAGCTGCATTGTGGGTGTTACAAGTTGGTAATCAGAGCCTTCCCCGACTTAGGAGCCCCCTGCTTGATCGAATCGCTGACGTTGTTGAGTCTAGAACAAAATGTTTTGAGTATTAGGATTATATATATATCAGAGAGTATGATTCTTTTTACTCCTCAGTCCCTTCGTCGCTCTGGTGAGGCCTCCTGACATAGAGTTTTGACTCTTCTCTTCTCAAATTTCACGAATTTTTTTAGGATCATGCGGGTGTCTTGGAATCGTTCTGATGGTTTTGTGACGAGAACATTGTTCTTGGTGCCTCTTGACATTTAGGGGTTGTGGCAGTGTACCGGGGAGTTGAGCTCTGAGGTGTTGTCGTCACAATTTTATCGTTGCAGTTCTGGTATACCTGAGTTCGCCGACATCGAAAATATCTTTTATGCAGTTGTTGGTGAGATAACCTCGACGCCACCCAGTACTGGGGCGGGAGTTCGGGAGTATTGCCATAACTTGTATAAAGGATTCTTTTCGAAGGTTGAGGTACATGATTTCCGAAGGTTTCTTGGTTATGTGTTGAAGGATGGATACAGCTGGATGTAGGATTTGCTAGTTTTGGGTGAGATATTATGCTTCCCATGTATCCCCAACACCTGATTGCATAACCAGAAAGTTTCGGGAGTTTTATAGGTGGGAATTCATGTAGCTCTAGTATTTGTTCCCGCAGATATTTGGTTTGTGATTGGGTAATCCTTACCACTTATTTGTTCATATCCGTACCTTGTTGCTTTATTCATCTACCTTTATCTAAGTGGCTTCTCAACTTAATGGAAGTGGGATGATTTACTTTGGAATTTATTCGTTCATCCCTGTTCGAATGTTAAGACTTTATGTTGCAATTTTGATCCATTGATTCACCTTGAATATATGTCTTTCAAGATGCTAACGGATGTCAACCTCTTCAGGATGGCTCCTCCAACGCGTCAGAATCCAAACCCTCCGCCACCACCTCCACCTCCGGAGGCATGGCAAGCTGTCATGGCAGCCACCAAGGGCAAGGCAACCAAGGAAGTCAAGGCCAAGGCAACAATCAGCCTCAGTTTGCTACCCTCAACCAGTTCCTTGCAAACCAGCCGAAGTCCTTCAGCAACTGTGTCGAGGCCACAGACGCCGACGACTGGCTCGTGGATATCTGCAAACATTTTGAGTGTATCAATGTCAGGCCTGAGGACTTTGTCAAGTTTGCTTCGTTTCAACTCAAAGACCAAGCTGCTGAGTGGTATCAACAATACAAAGATTCCAGAGGAGGTCATGTGATTACCTGGGATGATTTCCGCCGAGACTTCAAAGCTCATCACATCCCACCAAGTGTTGCTGAGAGCAAGCGTGAGGTGTTCCGCAATCTCAAGCAAGGCAGCTTGTCCATGTATCAATACAATATCCAGTTTCAAAAACTCGCTCGCTTCGCTAAACAAGACGTCCCTGATGAAAAGAGTATGATTTATCAATTCAGAGGTGGCCTTAGAGAAGATCTGCAATTAGCTCTCGTGCTTCTTGAGCTGACTAAGTTTGATGAATTCTACAACATGGCACTAAAGCAAGAAGCTGCACAGCTCAAGTGTGAGGCATCCAAGAAGAGAGTCAGGGATGCAGTTCAATCTTCTTCTTCATCTCAAGTGGCAGCTAAGCAACAAAAGTTCTGGTTGCCTCCTCCTCCTCCATTTCGTCAGCCTTATCAGCAAAAGAGTAAAGGTGGCAATGTATCTTCCCACCCACCCAACCCAGGCTATCAGAACAAAGCTCAGTCTCATACTCCAAGGTCAAGTGCTCCTTATCACCGTCCGCTCTCAGAGGTTACTTGCAACAAGTGTCAGCAGAAAGGGCACTATGCAAACAAATGCTTCAACCAAAGGCGCCTTCTTCCTCCTCCTCCTGGCAATGCAGTGGTCAAGCATAATCCCAAGAATGCTAAAGTCAACATGATGAACGCAGCTCAGGCAGAGGATTCTTCAGAAGTGATCATGGGTAACCTTCTAGTTAACTCTTTCCTGCAAAAGTATTGTTTGATACTGGTGCATCACTTTCTTTCATTTCAAGACCTTTTGTTGCCAAGCATGAGTTTGTGACCAAAAAGATTCCTTTCCCATTGAAGATTGTGTCCCCGGGTAAGCAAATGACATCTAATAATTGCGTCCCGGATGTGTCTATCGAGATGGGCGACTATAAGTTTCTGTCTTCTCCAATTGTTCTTGGTGACTTGGATATTGATCTAATTCTCGGCATGGACTGGCTTTCCAAGCACAAGGCTCAGCTTGATTGTGCTGCCAGGCAGATTCAATTGACACACTCTTCGGAGGATGTGATCATCTATGCCGCTCGGGATGATACCATTCGACTGTTTTCTCTTAATGAGAAGGGCGAGTTGAATGCCATCTCTCAGATTCCAGTCGTTTGTGAATATCAAGACATCTTTCCAGAAGAGCTTCCAAGAATGCCTCCTCACCGGCCAGTTGAATTCGTTATCGATCTTGAGCCTAGCACGGAACCTGTTTGCAAACGTCCTTACAAGCTTGGACCAGAGGAGTTGAAGGAGTTGAAGAAACAACTCGATGAACAAGAGCGTATGGGTCTGATCAGACCGAGTTCATCTCCATGGGGTTGTGGTGTTCTTTTTGTCAAGAAGAAGGATGGAACGGAACGACTCTGCATCGAGTACCGTCCATTGAACAAGAGAACAATAAAGAACAAGTATCCACTCCCTAACATCAATGAGCTTTTCGAGCAACTTAAGTGTGCTCAAGTTTTCTCCAAGATTGACCTCCATATGGGTTATCATCAGATTCACATTTGTGATCAAGATATCCCCAAGACAGCATTCAGAACAAGCTATGGTTCTTATGAATATACTGTCATGTCTTTCGGCCTTATCAATGCTCCTCCAACGTTCTCTTGCATGATGAACTTCATCTTCAACCCCTACACAAATAATTTCGTCCTGGTGTATCTCGATGATATTTTGGTCTTTTCCAAGAATAAGGAGGATCATGCCAAGCATTTGAGATTGGTACTCGAGAAACTCAAAGAGCATCAATTCTATGCAAAGTTTTCCAAGTATGAGTTCTGGATTGACGAAGTTCCTTACCTTGGTCATATCATCTCAGCCAAGGGCATCGCTGTTAATCCCGAGAAGGTGTCTCCAATTGTGAATTGGGAACCTCCTTAGAATGTCAAGCAGCTCCGCAGTTTTCTTGGGCTTGCAAGCTATTGTCAAAGATTCATTGAGAATTTCTCCAAGATTGCAAAGCCTCTTTCCAACCTCCTCTAGAAGCACGTCAAGTATGTCTGGATGCCTGAATGTGACGTTTGTTTCAACACCCTCAAAGAGAAGCTGGTCACAACTCCTGTCTTGACTCCTCCTGATGAATCCAAACCATTCGAAGTTTTTTGTCATGCCTCCCTGCAAGGTCTCGGTGCTGTGTTAATGCAAGAGAAGAAAGTTGTGGCTTATACCTCTCGCCAGTTGAAGCCCAATGAAATGAACTACCCCACTCACGACCTTGAGTTGGCGGCATTTTTCCATGCATTATTAACGTGGAGACATCTCTTGTTGGGAAGTAAAGTCGACATCTTCACAGATCATAAGAGCCACAAGTACATCTTCACTCAACCCAACCTCAACCTCAGGCAGACCCGTTGTCGAAATGATTCAAGAATACAATCCGAGTATCGAATATACTCCAGGAAAGTCCAATGTGATTGCAAATGCTTTGAGCAGGAAGGCTTACTGCAACAACTTAATTCTCAAGCCCTTCCAACCGGACCTTTGTGAAGCTTTCCGTAAACCGAATCTCCAAGTTGTTCCTCAAGTCTTTCTTGCCAACCTCCATGTCTATCCTACTTTGGAAGATCAAATTCGTGAGGCACACCTCCTGGATTCCATGGTGAAGAAGGTGAAAAATGGGATTGCCAAGAGCCAACCCGAGTACAAGTGCTATCGCATTGATGACAAAGACACGCTATTCTTCAAGGATCGAATTGTGGTTCCTAAAGGTGGTCTAAGGAAAGTCATTATGAACAAGGCGCACAATTCCATTCTATCCATTCATCCTGGAAGTACAAAGATGTACCATGAACTCAAGCAGTCGTATTGGTGGACTCGAATGAAGCGAGAAATTGCTCAATTCGTGAATGAATGTGATGTCTGCAGAAGAGTGAAAGCAGAACACCAATGGCCAGCTGGTCTCCTCCAACCTCTTGCCATTCCAGAATGGAAGTTTGAACATATTGAGATGGACTTCGTGACTGGATTTCCCAAGTCCAAGCGTGGAAATGATGCTATCTTCGTTGTCATCGACAAGCTTACTAAAGTGGCTCATTTCCTTCCAATCAAAGAATCTATCACAACAGCTCAGTTGGCAGAGCTATACACCTCCAGGATTGTCTCCTTGCACGGCATTCCACAATTTATATCTTCAGATCATGGAAGCATCTTCACTTCTAAGTTCTGGGACTCCTTCCAGAAGGCCATGGGCACCAACATTCGCTTCAGCATAGCCTTCCATCCTCAAACTAGTGGCCAAGTCGAGCGAGTCGACCAAATCCTTGAAGATATGCTCACGGCTTATGTCATTTCCTTCGGTATGAAGTGGGAAGATTGTCTTCCATATGCCGAGTTCTCCTAAAACAACAGGTTCCAAGCGAGTTCAGGCAAGGCCCCATTCGAGATTCTCTATGGCAGAAAGTGTCGTACTCCTCTTAATTGGTCAGAGACTGGTGAATGCCAACTTCTTGGAAATGACTTGATCACAGAGGCTCAAGAAATGTGTAAAGTCATCCATGAAAATCTCAAAGTCGCGCAATCGCGCCAGAAGAGTTACTATGACAGCAAGCATCGTGACTTGGCTTTCGAGATCGGAGACCATGTCTACCTCAGCGTCTCTCCAATGAAAGGCACTCGTCGCTTCGGTATCAAAGGGAAGCTTGCCCCTAGATATGTGGGTCCTTTCGAGATCATTGGCAAAAGAGGCGACCTCGCCTATCAACTTGAGCTTCCGTCCAACTTCGCAAACGTGCACGACGTGTTTCACGTGTCAAATCTTTGCAAGTGCTTCAAGACTCCTGAGCACACCATCAACTTTGAAGAGATTGATCTCCAAGAAGACCTGTCTTATCATGAGCATCATGTTGCTATTCTTGAAGAAACCAAGCGCAAGACTCGCAACAAGTCTATCAAATTCCTGAAAGTGAAGTGGTCACATCATTACGACCGAGAAGCCACTTGGAAACGCGATGACCACCTCCGTTCCGAATATCCGGAGTTCTTTCAGTCCTAGATCTCGGGATGAGATCCTCTCGTAGTGGTGGAGTGTTGTAACACCCCAGAGGTAACTTGCCATATTTGTAACTCCGACTCTTGCCATTTCTGGCTTTAAGTTATGAGATTCCCTTCGTGGGTGGGTTTTGTCTTCGTTTTGCATTTTGTTCAGGTCATGCATTTCATATCATGTCATCATGTGCATCGCTTTTGCATACGTGTTTGTATCTTGCATCCGAGCATTTTCCCCGGTGTCCGTTTTGCAATCCTACACTCCTATGTGCACCGGCGCACCCCTCTTGCCTCTTTTCGTGAGCGGGTGTTAAACATTCTCGGAATGGAACGAGATTTGCCAAGTGGCCTTGGTACACCACCGGTAGACCGCCCGTCAAACTTCGTTCCATTTGGAGTCCGTTTGTTGCTCTTAACCGGGGAACCACAAAGGCCTCTTCTGTGTTGCAGCCCAACACCCCTCCAAAACGGCCCAATAACCCACCTAAACCACTTCTATGTCCTCCATCGTCGGATCACGATCGTGTGGGCAAAAACAACACCTCATTTGGACACTCCAAACTCTCTCTACCTATATAAATGAATCTTCCCCTCCAAATTCACGATTGAAACCCTAGAAATCTCCCTCGCGCCGCCGGACACCTTCCCCGCCACCGACAGACGTGTCCGCGCCGCCACCCGACGAATCCGAGGGTGACATGTGGCGATCCGCGCCCACTTTGCCGCCCCTTCCGCGCAGGCCCACCGGGCCCAGGCGGGGCCCGCCCGGCCCATCCACCGCCGCCGCCCCGAGCGCCCGCGCGCCGCCCGTCGCCTCGCCCGCGCGCAGGCGCTCCGCCCTCCGCCTCGCTGCTGCCAGCGACCGAGCTCGCCGCAGCTCCAGCCGACGCTGACGTCCGCCCCGTCGCCCGAGGTCGCCGCCCCGCGCCTTTCTCCTCCACCTCCGGCCAAATCCGGCCGCGGGAGGGCCGGATCCGGCGAGCACGAACCGCCGGTGTCCATCTCCTCGAACTCCGGCCGCTTCCAGCGAACCTCGTACGGCGCGCCCTGAACCCTAGATCTGAGATCCGGAGGTTGATTTTCGTCTAAGTCTTTTCCGTGTAACTTTTTCTTGCTCTGTTCATTGCATCATATCTCCTTGACTGTAGCTCTGTTTCATGCATACGATATATCAAAATGTTCAGTCTGACATGCTCTTCATTTCAATCCATGGTGGCATGCTTGTTTGTGTTCATCCTGATGCCCTAATCATTGATGCAAGAGTGCTATAAATTGTTTACTGCTGCTACTTATCAGTTTAGGGTGATTTGTCATTTTTGTCACATTTGATGTGTGCATCATATGGGCTTGAGCTCTACATGTGTTTTGAACTATGCCATGCCATCTTTACAGAGGTGCTTTCCATGTATTTTTGTGATCTTCTTGGTGGATAGCACAAGCATGCAAACTAGGCCTCGTGATATTGTTGTTTTCAGTGACTTAGGATTTTGCTAAGTCTTTTGTCGGTTGTTATTTTGATGCCATGTAAACTTCAGGCTACAGTGAGATCCATGCTTGTTTGAGTATCTTCAGTAAGGGTGTTTTGTACATGTGTTTATGCTCTATCCATCCATTTCCCTTTTTTCAATTATGGAGTGACCTAGCATGTGTTAATCTTGCTCTACTTTTGCTATAAAATGTTCCTGGCAGATTGTTTACATGTTAATCAATTTTGCCATGGTTGTTGCTATTTATCCTTGCATGCTATGAACTTGCTCTTGCCATGGTTAGCTTCATGAACATGTCTTCTTGCTGTTGGTATGCTTGTTTTGTCATGAAATGCCTTGTGGTGAGTGATTTGAGCTCGCAAAGATGCCTTCATAATGCTGTTTATGCCATGCTGTGTTTTTCTGCCAAGTCTGAAACTGTTAATAAAACTATCTATGTTTACATGGGTGCCATCATATCTTCTGTGCCTTTTTGGCTCATGATCAGTAAGAGACTTTTGTTCTATGCATTTAGTAGATTCATGCCATACCTTTGTTAGCGATGTTATGTTCCTGTAGCATGTTGTTTGCTTGCTCTAAACATGGCTTCTTGATGTTATTTCTGGCATGTTAGTAATTTCTCTAAGCCTGTGAAGCTGATATCTTTTGCACTTTTGTCATGCTTGTTTGAACCTGCTCTTGTGTTATTTAGCCATAGCTCAGTGTTCATGTTTTGTCAAGCATCACTTGTAAATCACTGCCATATGCTTTGTTGCTACGTTGGAGTGCAGTAGCTTAGTTTCTTATCGCATTCTAGATGGCATCGTGCTGTTAATCACAGAATTGTGCCATTCTTGTTTTGCTTGCCATTTGCAAACCGTGCATCCGTTTCCGGTGATCTTCATATCGATTTCGACCAAAATCATCTCATCTTTCCAGCAGCACACTTGGTTTGCCAAGTTGATGTCTTGATCATTCTTTCTCTTCCGGAGCACGCATATGCATTGCATATCACATCTCGCATATCATGCCATGTTTTGCATCATATTGTTTGTGCATTGCACCGTGATTGATTGTTGGTCCCTTTGCTTGTGTTCTTGCTTTGGGTAGAGCTGGGAGACGAGTACGTGATCGAGGAACATGTTGAGTACGCTAACGAGGATCAAGCTTTCGTCAACTCTGAGAACTTTGCAGGCAAGATGACCATACCCCCGAAATCACTTCTATCTTTGCTTGCTAGTTGTTCGCTCCATTGCTATGCCGCGATACCTACCACTTGCTATGTCATGCGTCCCATTTTGCCATGTCAAGCCTCTAGCCCTCCTTTCCTAGCAAACCGTTGTTTGGCTATGTTACCGCTTTGCTCAGCCCCTCTTATAGCATTGCTAGTTGCAGGTGAAGATGAAGTTTGTTCCTTGTTGGAACATGGATATTGTTGGGATATCATTATTATATCTTATTTACTTTAATGCATCTATATACTTGGTAAAGGGTGGAAGGCTCGGCCTTATGCCTGGTGTTTTGTTCCACTCTTACCACCCTAGTTTCTGTCATACCGGTGTTATATTCCTTGATTTTGCGTTCCTTATGCGGTTGGGTGTTATGGGAACCCCTTGACAGTTCGCCTTGAATAAAACTACTCCAACAAGGCCCAACCTTGGTTTTACCATTTTCCACCTAAGCCTTTTCCCTTGGGTTCCGCGGACTCAAGGGTCATCTTTATTTTAAACCCCGGGCCAGTGCTCCTCTGAGTGTTGGTCCAAAACAGAGCCACTTGCAGTGCCACCTTGGGGAAACTTGAGGGTTAGTTTTAGTTGTACATAGTGTTCATCCGGTGTGCCTTGAGAACAAGATATGTGCATCTCCTATCGGGATTTGTCGGCACATCGGGCGGCTTTGCTGGTCTTGTTTTACCATTGTCGAAATGTCTTGTAACCGGGATTCCGAGTCTGATCGGGTCTTCCTGGGAGAAGGAATATCCTTTGTTGACCATGAGAGCTTGTGATGGGCTAAGTTGGGACACCCCTGTAGGGTTTTGAACTTTCAAAAGCCGTGCCCGCAGTTATGGGCAGATGGGAATTTGTTAATATCCGGTTGTAGAGAACTTGACACTTAACTTAATTAAAATGAATCAACCACGCGTGTAGCCGTGATGGTCTCCTTTCGGCGGAGTCCGGGAAGAGAACACGGTCTTGTGTTATGCTTGAACGTAAGTAGTTTCAAGATCACTTCTTGATCATATTATAGCTTCTCGGCCGTGCTTTGCTTCTCTTCTTGCTCTCTTTTGCGTATGTTAGCCACCATATATGCTTAGTGCTTTGCTGCAGTTCCACCTCACTACCCTTTCCAACCCTTAAGCTTAAATAGTCTTGATCTCATGGGTGTGAGATTGCTGAGTCCTCGTGACTCACAGATACTTCCAAATAGATGCAGGTGCCGATGATGCCAGTGCAGGGGACGCTACCAAACTCAAGTGGGAGTTCGACGAGGATTCGGGCCGTTACTATGTTTCTTTTCCGGATGATCAGTAGAGGAGCCCAGTTGGGACGATCGGGGATCTAGCATTTGGGGTGGTCTTTCTTTATTTTCGTTCCGTAGTCGAACCTTTGTTTGTACCTTGGATGATGTATGGATTATTTATGTATTGTGTGAAGTGGCGATTGTAAGCCGGCTCTTTATCCCTTTCTTATTCAGTACATGGGATGTGTAAATTTTACCCCTCTTGCGACAGATCTACCATGCGGCTATGCCTCTAAGTCGTGCCCTGACACGTGGGAGATATAGCCGCATTGTGGGTGTTACAGTTGGGGACACAAGAGACTCTTTGTTATTTGGTTGCAAGGTTGCTTGAGGGAGGCCATCTTCATCCTACGCCTCCCGCAGATTGATAAACCTTAGGTCATCCACTTGAGGGAAATTTGCTACTGTCCTACAAACCTCTGCACTTGGAGGCCCAACAATGTCTACAAGAAGAAGGTTGTGTAGTAGACATCAGGTTGCTCACCAGTCGGTAGGATTTTTTATACTTAGGCGAGTACTGGACTGCAGCTAAGCCCCTGAGTGGGAGGGTTGCTCACCACTCGGTAGGATTTTTTATACTTAGGCGAGTACTAGACTGCAGCTAAGCCCCCGAGTGGGAGGGTTGCTCACCACTCGGTAGGATTTTTTATACTTAGGTGAGTACTGGACTGCAGCTAAGCCCCCGAGTGGGAGGGTTGATCACCACTCGGTAGGATTTTTTATACTTAGGCGAGTACTGGACTGCAGCTAACACTGGTAGAAAAAGGGCCTATAGTCCCGGTTCGTAAGGGCCTTTAGTCCCGGTTCAGGAACCGGGACTAAAGTGTCGGTACTAATACCTCCCCCCTTTAGTCCCGGTTCAATCCAGAACCGGGACTAAAGGCCCTCCACGTGGGCAGTGCGCAGAGCCCAGCCAGGAGACCCTTTGGTCCCGGTTGGTGGCACCAACCGGGACCAATAGGCATCCACGCGTCAGCACTTCTGTGGCTGGGGTTTTTGTTTTTTTGAAGGGGGGGGGGGGTTTGGGGGTTTTGGGGGGTTAATTTAGGTGTTTCATATATTGTGTTAGCTAGTTATAATTAATAGAGAGAAGTGTCCTCTGTTATGTCCGTGCTTGGTCGACGCTACGTACTATACATACATATATAGAGAGGACTAGACACGCTAGCTAGCTAGTAATTAAGCAAACGAAGGAAACAGAAAGATCGTCATGAACATATATGCATATATACAGAGAGAAGTGATATCGAGCACCTCTCCTTCTCTGAGAGATTGGTCGAACAACAAGTTCTCGTATATCTATCTGACACTACCGGCTACATATATACAATAATTATCTCTTACAAATATAATCATACGGACTCAGGGTCCACATAGAATTCTCTGTCTTCAGGGATCACGTGGTCAAGAAAGAATGCCGCCAATTCCTCTTGAATTCCTCGCATGCGAGCTGTTGCTAGGAGTTCATCCCGCTTTCGAAACATCTAATTTAAAGAAGGGGGTCAATACATATATATATATATATGAATGAATGAAACTCAACACAAATGATGGTAATAAAATAAAATTGTGAATGTTGTTATTTACGTACTTCATATTGTTTGTCAGTGTAGCCCCGCTCACAGGTCGTGTGGCGGATGGACTCGCAAACATAGTATCCATAGAAATCATTCCCTTGTTCCTGCCACAACCACTTTACAAGAAATAGAGGTTAATCAAACTGATAAGCAAGAATGCCAAATGGTATTGATGAAACTAGCGCTTGAATGACTAGTAGATGCGCTTAAAATGCTACTATAGCTAGTACTTACTTTCGGGTGTCTAAATTGCAGCTCCTTCGGCAGTCCCGGAGCTTTTCTGGTGAATTTTCTCCAAACCCTGCCTGACAAAGAAAACAATTACTTGATATATCAGGAAATGAACAAAGTTGCTGATATGGTGGATAATGATCGATTTAACTTACTTCTCGAGTATTTGAGTCATGTCGGCATAGTCCTTGGGATCTTTTCGTCTTGAGTCTAAGACGGTTACTAGTCCCTGCTCAAGCTTAATATGTAGGAGAATATAGTGGAAACTGCACACGCATGCATAACTCATCAATTACATTACTATAACCTTGACTAATATATAAGGGAAACCGAATACACACAAGACAGTAACACTCACTTGAAGTTGTAAGGAAAGAGTATTATATCTTTGTTTTGATTTATTATCAACGATTCTAGCATGCTGGCCTCGGTTTCTGCGGCATGAAATTTAACCTGAGTTGCATCTATGAGATATGTGTTAATGAACCCAATATCACCGACTTGTCTTTTCTTCAATTCGACGATCTTCAATCTGCATAATATAGTGAGGATGACTATAAATACATGCAATGAAAGAGCTGAGCTATATGGAGAGACTTAATGACAGAAGTAGTAGTACTAACAGACAGTAGCAGGTGACCGTTGCTTTATCGAGGGCCAATTGATTGAAAAACTGATAGAACTCCTCAAATGGAACAGGCAACAGATCAATTCCAACGAGGTCATGCTCCTTTTTAACTTTCAAATACAAAGTACTCCTCCCCCCAGAGTCTCTGCAGATTTTCAAGTACCAATCATGCAATCTTCGCATCATCGTTGATAGAGATCTTTCATCTTTGACGAGAGGCTTCCCGTACTCGTATCTTTGTATCTGCATCTCCATGGGTTCATAATGTACTTCGTTGGGCAGGTAATCTGCAAGATTGCTATAACCGGGCACCATCGTCGGATCATTAGCGACGTTGTGGCTAGGCACCTTGAGCGGGGGCACGATTTCTTCGCTTGTTCGCCGAGCTGGGCAATTTGTTTCCCAGCCCGTCGTTCTTTCAGCCTTTGATCAGTGACAGTACTTCCCGACCGCTCCGCTTCGGCAAATTCCTTTCCAATAATGCGGTCATAGTTTCCTTTCGGCGAATCAGACTTCGGTGGTTTTGTCAGGGCAGCCAGAGTGCGCTTCACTTTCACCCGATCTACCTTCTCCTCCGGAGGTGGATGTTTCTTTGCTTTCACCCCTTCAAAGAATTTCTTCACTTCTTCTCGCGCGATCTCGGCGTTCTCCTCCTGGGTCCTCTTGTATGGTAACTTCTCTGGAGTCTTCAGAGAAGGACCGAATCTGTATGTCCTCCCGCCTCTGGTTGTACTGCTAGACGCCGACCGAGCAGACGTAGCGGTTGTCTTCTTTACTTGCTTAAGAGGCGGAGGAGAAGGACTACGACACGCCGGAGCAGCTGGAGCGGCGGCAGGTCTCTTCTGCCCTTGCTGACGAGGCGGAGAAGGAGGAGGCTGGCTGCTCGGGTGCGTCGGCGCAGGCGGAGAAGGAGGCGGAGTGCCGCCGCGCGCCGGAGAAGGAGCCGGCCGAGGGCCCTGATCGTCACTCACCGGAGGAGGAGGCGGTGGAGGCGGAGTGCCCTGACTCGCCGGAGGAGGAGGAGGAGGCGGTGGCGTCCAGTTCGGAAGGTTGATGAGCTCCTTCCGCCATAGGCATGGAGTCTTCAGAGCAGACCCCAGCCGAGTCTCCCCTTCACCGGTAGGGTGGTCAAGCTGGAGGTCCCCAAATCCCTCCGTTATCTCATCCACCATCACCCTAGCATATCCTTCTGGAATCGGCCGGCAGTGAAAAGTTGCGCCGGGTTCAGTAGGAAAAATAGAGCCAACAGCCGCCTTGACCTTCAAATTCATCCATTGCGTCATAAGGTGGCAATTTTGAGACTCCGTTATAGCATCCACGGGATAGCTGGCAGGAGCCGTCAAGGCATGCTCCGGCTGAAGCAGCTCGGTGGAAGCCACGCTGCTTCTGCGCTGAGATGGTGGGGTAGCTTCGGGGGAGGCTTCGGCAGTACGTTTGCTGCGATTTGCTTCTCGTTCCTCTATCGCGTCCACCCTTGCTTTCAGCGCCTGCATTTGGGTCTGCTGCACTTTTTTCCTCCTCTCATGGGATTTGTAACCGCCTGCGTCCGGAAACCCAACCTTCCACGGAACGGAGCCTGGCGTGCCTCATGTCCGTCCAGGGTGCTTAGGATTCCCGAGGGCCATTGTGAGCTCGTCGTTCTCTCTGTCTGGAAAGAACGTCCCTTCATGCGCTGCTTCGATATACTGCTTAAGCTTACTGACTGGTATGTCCATTTGATCATTCGTCCAAATGCACTTCCCTGTTTCAGGGTCCAGGGTTCCGCCAGCCCCGAAGAACCAAGTCCGGCAATGGTCTGGCCAGTTATTTGTCTCTGGTTCGATCCCTTTATGAACCAGATCATTCTCACTCTTGGACCACTTAGGCCGGGCTACGAGGTAGCCACCTGACCCCGTGCGATGGTGAAGCTTCTTCTTCGCAGCATTTTGCTTGTTAGTCGCCGACATCTTCTTACTCTTTTCTGATGTCTTGTGGGCCACAAATGCGGGCCAGTGATCTCTGATCTTCTCATATCTGCCCTTGAATTCTGGTGTCTCATTATTTTCGACAAACTTATTCAGCTCTTTCTTCCACCTCCTGAATAGTTCTGCCATCCTCTTCAGAGCAAAAGACTTGATTAATTTCTCTTTAACTGGGTTCTCTGGATTATCCTCAGGCGGTAGGGTGAAATTTGACTTCAGCTCAGTCCAAAGATCATTTTTCTGCATATCATTGACATAAGACACCTCAGGGTCTTCTGTAGCTGGCTTAAACCATTGCTGGATGCTTATCGGGATCTTGTCCCTAACCAGAACCCCGCACTGAGCAACAAATGCGCTCTTTGTCCGGAGGGGTTCAATAGGTTGGCCGTCGGGCGCGATTGCTATGATCTCAAACTTTTCATCCGAGCTCAACTTTTTCTTCGGGCCTCGTCTCTTTACCGAAGTTGTGCTCGATTCGGAGGGCTAGAAAAAAGAACAAAGACTTAATTAATATGTGTACATACCAAAACAATGAATGCATCAATCAGCTAGTCAGCATAGGCTTAACTAATATATATATACCTTGCCGGACTCGGTTCGGTCACCGGAGCCGTCATCACGGTCTCCTTCTTGCACCGGCATTGGGTCACCGGAGCTGTCCTCATGTTCTTCTTCTTGCACCGGCATTAGGTCACCGTAGCCAGCTTGTTCACCCTCTCCTTCCAGACCATCGGTTTTGTTGAGAAACAACGAGATGGCATCACTTCCTTCTGCGATTATGTCCCTCAACAACGCTTCTTTTGTTGCTTCGTCTAGGGCGGTGTCCATAGTTTCTACAAATATTTACAACATGTCAATTATTATTCAAACATGACAGATGGATATATTAGTGCCAAACGTAGAACTAGCTACCTAATCATAGTAAGCTATCGGGAGGGGGTATATATCGACAACGACGACACTACATCATGTTCGAGAGGATCGCCGAGGGGTCGGGAGGTTGCCTAGTGTCAAAGGATTCAACAAAACCATGTCTTCATCATTAGGCGAAAGTAACATGTGCATGATGGTACGAAGCTCTTCAAAGTTGTTCTGGAACGGAGTCCCAGATAGGATAATTCGCTTTTTGGTACAAAGTTCAGCAAGAGCCTTCCGAATATCGCTATTTGGAAGGCCTTTGCTGAATTGGTACCAAAAGGCGGATTATTCTATCCGGGACTCCATTCCAAAACAACTTTGCAGAACTTCGTACCAACATGCCCTGGTTACTTCCGGCTAATGATGAAGGCATGGATTTCTTCAATACTTTGACACTAGGAAACCTCTCTCTACTTCCGGCTAATAAGAAGAAGAAGAAGAAGAAGAAAAGAAGAAAAAAAAGAGGAGGAGAAGAAAGGAATAGTGGAGAAGAAGAGAAAATAGAATGTCCTCTTCTTTTTCTTCTTTTTTCTTCTTCTTATTTATTTCTCCTCTTCTTTTCGGTAGAGGAAACCCTAAATAGCTAGCAAGTATCGTGGGTGTGAGATACATGTGGCCTTCGGTGTCGGACACTACATCCATGTCCCACAAGTGACGTGGGCGTCGAAGCCCGCGCCACTTCTGGGGATGTGGGTGTAGTGTCCGACACCGACGGTACATGTATCTCACACCGACGATACTTTCTATTTAGGGTTTCTCCTCTACCGCTCCTCGACCTCTCGACGACCCTCGTTCCCGATAAAATAAAGAGGAAGAAGAAGAAGAAAAAAGAAGAGAAGAAAGAATAGAGGAGAAGACTTCCTCTTCTTCCTCTCCTCTTCTTCTCCCTCTTCTTCCCCTTCTTCCTCGCCTCTCTCATGAATGTCCGGCGTTCTCGACCCCCCCCCCACGTGTCGAAGAAAAAAAAGAAGAAAAAAAAGAGGAGAAGAAGAAAGGAATAGAGGAGAAAATAGAATATATATTCTATTTTTCTCTTCTTCTCCTCTATTCCTTTCTTCTTCTCCTCTTCTTTTTCTTCTTTTTTCTTCTTCTTATTTATTTCTCCTCTTCTTCCTCTCCCCTCTTCTTCTCCTTTCTTCCTCTTCTTATTTCCTTTTTCCTCTCATTCTTTTTCTTCTTCTTCCTTTCTTAAAAATACATGAAGTAGTATTGCTTGTTTTTTTTCAATAATGATCAAATATAAATTTTAGAAAAAACTAAAGGTTTTGCCTAATTCATTGTTCATATGAATATACAAACATTTGCATATTTACAATAATTAATATCACCAAAAAAATCTATGAACAGAAAAAAATACTATTTTTTCTAAAAATCTATCTTCTTATTTATTTCTCCTCTTCTTCCTCTCCTCTTCTTCTCCTTTCTTCCTCTTCTTATTTTCCTTTTTATATGAACATATCATCATAAAAAATAATATATGAAGAGGATCGAGGGGACAGGGAGGAAAGGGGGTCGCCGGAGCCGGACCGAACGGGGAGGAGGGGCGGCGTCGAGGCAGGGGCGGCAGTGGGGGCGGGCGCCGGCGACGACGACAATGGTGGGGGCGGGCCGGGGCGCAGGGGCGCGGCCGTGCGTGCTCGGGGACGGGGCAGGGGCACGGGGCGGCGGCCGGCGTGGGCTCGGGCGCGGGGCAGGGGCACGGGGAGACGGGGATGGCGGCCGGCGGCGGCGACGGCGACGAGGAGCGCGCAAGCGATTTGGGAAGCCTGGCGGCGGGGGCAACTAGCTAGGGAGGCGAGGGAGATGTGAAATTTTCACAAGTCCTGGTTATATAGCAAGGGCATTGGTCCCGGTTCGTGGCACCAACCGGGACCAATGCCACCCTTTAGTCCCGGTTGGTGCCACGAACCGGGACCAAAGGCCAATTTTTAGCAGCCCAATGGGCGGGAAGCGAAGCCCATTGGTCCCGGTTGGTGGCACCAACCGGGACTAAAGGGGGGCATTGGTCACGGTTGGTGCCACGAACCGTGACCAATGCCACCTTTAGTCCCGGTTGGTGCCACCAACCGGGACCAATGGCCTTTGCTGCCCCGAGCCCAAAAGTTTAGTCCCACATCGCTAGCTGAAGGGCGCCGGCACTGGTTTATAAGCGCTGGTGTTCCTACCGATTCGAGCTCCTCTCTAATGCAGGCTTTCGGGCCTAAACTTGCTACTGCCTGTGGGCCTATTGGGCCTTCTGCGGGCCTGAATCCTGGCCCATATAGGGTTTCTAGTCGTATTCAGGCCGTGGAGGCGCAGTAGGAGGCATTTTTTTGGTTTTTTCTTTTTTATTTCTATATTTTTTTTGGTTTTTTATTTTTTTATTTCTACTTAAAACTAAATACTTACAGTTTTTTTAGTGATTTCTTTTTGCTTTTAGGTCACAAAAATTATAAACTTTCTGTTAGTGCCATTAGTTTTAAATTTTAAATAGTTTAAATTTGAATTTTTAAAAATTTGTGTGAATCACTAGTTTATGAATAACTTTACTATAAAAATAGATTTTTTTTCTATTTATTTTTTATTTCTACTTACAACTAAATACTTACAGTTTTTTAGTGATTTCTTTTTGCTTTTAGGTCACAAAAATTATAAACTTTCTGTTAGTGCCATTAGTTTTAAATTTTAAATAGTTTAAATTTGAATTTTTAAAAATTTGTGTGAATCACTAGTTTATGAATAACTTTACTATAAAGAAAGAATTTTTTTCTTCTTTGCTATTTATTTTTTATTTATACTTACAATTAAATACTTATAGTTTGATTCTAGGTCACACAAATTATATTCTTTTTGCTATTGAAGAATATTATAGTTTTATTTTAGTTGATCATAACATAATATTTTAATTGATTGTTTTTATTTTCATAAAAGTTTTGTAGTTCATTCTGTTTGCTATTAATTCATTCTTTGAGCTAAATGACTCTGAAATTGGAAAGCATTTCAAAATGAAGCTTGGAGGTTGAGCTTCGAGAGGAGAAAGTTTAAGTAGTGTGGCTCGGGCATTCCGTCGAACACCTCATGTGCATAGGAGGTGAGCTAGAGCACCACAAACCCCTCCCCTCGCCGGCCAGAGAAAAACAGAGCACTGGAGTGCTCTGCTCGCGGGCGAGGGTATATATAGGCACCTCATTGGTCCCGGTTTGTGGCAAGAACCGGGACTAAAGGGGAGCCTTTGGTCCCGGTTCAGGCCACCAACCGGGACCAATGGTGGTGGGCCAGGAGCGAGGCCCATTGGTCCTGGTTCGTCCCACCAACCGGGACCAAAAGGTCCAGACGAACCGGGACCAATGGCCCACGTGGCCCGGCCGGCCCCCTAGGCTCACTAACCGGGACCAATGCCCACATTAGTCCCGGTTCTACACTGAACCGGGACTAATGGGCTGAGCGGGCCTGGACCATAGCCCTGTTTTCTACTAGTGTAAGCCCCCGAGTGGGAGGGTTGATCACCACTCAGTAGGATTTTTTATACTTAGCTGAGTATTGGACTGCAGCTAAGCCCCCGAGTGGGAGGGTTGCTCACCACTCGGTAGGATTTTTTAAACTTAGGCGAGTACTGGACTACAGCTAAGCCCCCGAGTGGGAGGGTTGCTGACCACTCGGTAGGATTTTTTATACTTAGGCGAGTACTGGACTGCAGCTAAGCCCCCGAGTGGGAGGGTTGCTCACCACTCGGTAGGATTTTTTAAACTTAGGCGAGTACTGGACTGCAGCTAAGCCCCCAAGTGGGAGGGTTGCTCACCACTCGGTAGGATTTTTTAAACTTAGGCGGGTACTGGACTGCAGCTAAGCCCCCGATTGGGAGGGTTGCTCACCACTCGGTAGGATTTTTAAACTTAGGCGAGTACTGGACTGCAGCTAAGCCCCCGTGTGGGAGGGTTGCTCACCACTCGGTAGGATTTTTAAACTTAGGCGAATCAGGTTCACAGCTAAACCCCCGAATTGGAAACATGCTCTCCACTCGGTGGGATTTTAATTTTTGGAACTTAGGCGAATCAGGTTCGCAGCTAAGCCATCCACTGGGGGATTTTGGACACATGCATAAGAAACAACAATCATACAGGATACTATAGAACCTTTTCTTCGATAAACAAACTGAAAGGTACTTCTTATTACATCTCGACAGTCCGAATGATTAAGTGTTAAAGTGGCGGAGAAGCACCGCAATCCAGGCGCGTGGCTCTATTTCTTGTGCTCCACATCGTACAGGTGATATGCACCGTTGTGGAGCACTTTGGTGATGATGAAGGGGCCTTCCCAGGCAGGGGCGAGCTTGTGTGGACGTTGCTGGTCCACTCGGAGAACTAGGTTTCCTTCCTGAAATGCCTGACCCCTGACGTTTCTGGTGTGAAAACGCAGCAGATCTTGTTGATAGATGGTCGACCGGTTCTGCGCCATCTCTCTTTCTTCTTCCAAAAGGTCAACAACATCCTAACAGGCTTGTTCTGCTTCGGCTTCTGAGAAGAGTTCTACTCATGGGGCATTATGAAGCAAATCAGTCGGTAGTATGGCTTCGGCTCCATAGACCAGGAAGAAGGGAGTCCGACCAGTCGACCGATTCGGTGTTGTCCTCAGGCCCCACAGTACTGATGGTAACTCAATTGTTCTCCAACATCAACACCGCTGAGTCGGCATTGATGCGATCTGACGAGTGCAAGATTGTTGAGACCCGGCGCACCCAATGGGTTGTTGACTCATCTTCTTCTTGAACACAGGAGGCCAGATCCACAATTGACATGGGCTGTTTACATGTATCCTTGAAGTTCTAGATGAACCGGGCCTTTAACTTGGCCCATGACCGGATGGAGTTAGCGGGGAGCCCCTTCAACCAAGTGCGGCCATCCCTTCTAACATCAAGGGGAAGTATTTAGCACATGCAGCCTCGCTGACATCTAGCCACTCCATGGCCATCTCATATGGGTGACTCAAATGCCACTTCAATGACATGGGGACGCGCATGGCAGCTCTCATATTAAGTATGCTGACACTGATAGTACCAAGGACCCCGAGTCTGATGATGAAAAGCCGGGGAAGGGAAGGAAGAGCAGCAACGCCAAGGGGCAGCAGTATAACTCGAGAGGCAATGGTAAGCGCAAGGCTGATAATAATGGCAGCAGCAGTATAACTTTGTGGCTAACACCAATGCACAGAATAATGGTCAGCGTTGCAAGGGTAAACCGCCCCCACGGGCCGGAGGATCCGGTATAAATCTTGAACATATGTTAAATTAGCCCTGCCCAAAACATGGTATGAAAGAAAGACCATCCGGGCACCTATGGAAGGATTGTCACATTATGAAGGAGTACAAGAATTCCAATCTTTTTCAGGAGAGCCATGGGCCTAGTGGTGGTTTTGGACCCGGCTCTCATGGTCCGAGTTATGGCGGTGGCGGCTCTAACTCTAGATTCCAAGGAAATCAAGGTAATTACAACAACCAGGGTGGTTACAGCCAGCAGAGTAATCAGGGGGGTCAGTAGCCGCAACAGTCTGGTTATCAGAGCAACCCGACGTAGTTGAATAGTGGGCAGTATCATGTTTTACCACTAGCTTGTGTAAACATGATCAGAAGCTTCACAGGAGGTCAGTCAATGCTGTTGAGCCGGCGGTTCCTCGTTACCTGCGTTGGTCTGAGAAGCCCATCATGTGGAGTAGGGAAGATCACCCGCCCCGGGTTGATAATCTGGGTCATTTGGCTTTGGTAGTCGCACCTCAGGTTGGAGGGTATAAGTTTACCAAAGTACTCATGGACGGAGGGAGCAACATCAATATCCTTTATTATGAAACCTTCCGTCGCATGGGCTTGACTGATAAAAATCTTAAACCATCAAACACTATTTTCCATGGCGTGGTGCCTGGTAAGTCGGCATATCCAGTTGGTAAGATAGCTCTGGAGGTTATTTTTGGAGATGATCGTGACTCTAGGTTAGAGAAATTGACCTTTGAATTGGTCAAGATCCACAACCCATATCATGCTCTGTTTGGACGGTCGGCTTATGCCAAGTTCATGGCGCGGCCGTGTTACGTGTATCTACAACTCAAGATGTTGGGTCACAAGGGAACCATTACAGTGCATGGGAGCCATAAGATACCTTTGGAATGTGAAGAAGGGGATGTCGCTTACGCTGAGTCGGTTTGTGCGACGGAGGAGTTAAAATTTTACAAGTACAATGTTGACCCAGCGGATATGAAATCTTTGAAAAACCCAACCACAGAGCATGATCCGATTTTAAAGTTTAAGTCAACAGATGATACCAAGATGGTTGATTTTGTTCCCGGCGACTCATCCAAGCAGTTCAGCATCAGTGCTAATCTGGATCCTAAATAGGAAAGCACGCTCATAGAGTTCATCTATGAGAACCGGGATATCTTTGCATGGAAGCCTTCAGACATGCCGGGTGTACCGAGAGAACTCGCGGAGCACACTCTTAATATCGATCCAAAGTTTAAGCCGGTTAAACATTTTCTTCGCCGGTTTAATGAGGAGGGGCGGAAGGCCATTGGAGAGGAAGTAGCCCGGCTCTTGGCAGCTGGGTTTATCGTTGAAGTTTTTCATCCTGAGTGGTTGGCTAACCCGGTGCAGTACTTAAGAAGAAAGGCACTTGGCGTATATGTGTGGACTACATGGATTTAAACAAGGCTTGTCCGGTTGATCCTTTTGCTCTCCGTCGTATTGATCATATTATTGATGCTACGATGGTTTGTGAGCGTTTGAGTTTTTTGGATGCTTATTCTGGTAATCATCAGATCAAGATGGCAGTTAAGGACTAGGAGAAGACAGCTTTCATAACTCCCTTTGGAGCCTTCTGCTATGTGTCTATGCCTTTTGGGCTCAAGAGTGCACAGACGACTTATCAGATATGTGTGCAAAATTGCCTTCATAACCAAATTGGGTGTAATGTCCATGCTTATGTGGATGATATTGTGGTGAAATCTAGAGAGAAAGAGACATTGATAGATGACTTGAAGGAAACCTTTGATAATCTCCGAGTTTACAAGATGATGCTTAACCCGGCCAAGTGTGTCTTTGGTGTACCGGCAGGCAAGCTCTTGGGTTTTTTGGTGTCCAACAAAGGCATTGAAGCTAATCCGGAGAAGATTAAAGCCATTACTTCTCTGGCTAAACTGGCATGTGTCAATGATGTGCAACGTCTGGCGGGTTGTATTGCGGCGTTAAGCCGGTTCATAAGCCGGTTGGGAGAAAAGGCCATCCCTCTGTATCAGATGATAAAAAGACAGATAATTTTGTCTGGAGTGATGCTGCTGATGCGGCGTTTGAGGATTTAAAGAAGCAGCTGGTTGAGCCGCCCGTGCTTGCTGCCCCTATTGATAAGGAGCCTTTGTTGTTATATGTGGCTGCTAATAGCCAGGCTGTTAGTGTTGCCATTGTGGTAGAAAGAAAGGAGGTAGGCAAGGAATATCCGGTTCAAAGGCCGGTTTACTATATCAGTGAGGTGCTTATTGAGTCCAAGTAGAGATATCTGCACTGGCAGAAGCTTGTATATGGGGTGTGCTTGGCCAGTCGGAAGCTTAAACATTATTTTTTGGGTCATCCCATCACTGTGGTCAGCTCTGCTCCTTTGGGAGATATCATCCAAAACAGAGAAGCAACTGGCCGGGTTGCTAAGTGGGCTATTGATCTTGGACCTCACGGGGTAAAATATGTGCCTCGCACGGCCATCAAGTCTCAGGCGCTGGTGGACTTCACCAATGATTGGACAGAGCTACAGATGCCTGAGGAAAAGCCAGATAACAAATATTAGACTATTCACTTTGATGGGTCCAGGCAATTGGAGGGCTCGGGGGCTGGAGTTATTCTTGCTTCCCCTCGAGGTGACAAATTCTGTTATGTTCTCCGTTTGATGTGTCCCTGTACTAACAATGCATCTGAGTATGAGGCCTTACTCCACGGTCTTCGGATGGCTAAGGAGATGAATTTAAGCCGGGTTAGGTGCTTCGGCGACTCAGACTTGGTGGCTCAGCAAGTCTCTGGTACTTGGGATTCTAAGGACCCGCTCATGGCGGCTTATCGGCGAGAGGTGGATGTTATTGCTTGCCAATTCAAGGGTTATCAAGTTGAGCATGCTGATCGGAGGAAAAATGAAGCGGCGGATGCTTTAAGCCGGTTGGGTTCTCAACGTAAGCCGGTGCCGCCTAATGTTTTTCTTGATGTTTTACATAACCAGTCGGTAAAATACCTACAGAGGAGGATTTGGCTATCCCCAACCCGGAGGCCCAGTTGGTGGCGGCTCTTCATGTAATTCTAGATTGGACAGTTCCTTATTTGGCTTAGATGACCTGGGGCGAGTTACCTGAGCATGAAACCTTAGCCAGGCAAATAACCCGGCGGTCTAAGTCAATGACAATTGTTAATGGAGAGTTACATCATCGCAGTGTCACAGGGGCATTTCAATTTCCGTTTCTCCAGAAGAGGGTTGTGAGATCTTACGAGAGATTCATGAAGGAGATTGTGGTCATCATGCCGGTTCAAAATCCCTTGTGGCTAAAGCTTTCCGTCATGGGTTTTATTGGCTAATAGCTCATGCTGATGCGGAGGACCTCGTCAGCAGGTGTGATGGATGTCAGAAATTTGCACGACGAGCCCATGTGCCTGCTCAAGAATTGAGGATGATTCCAATTACTTGGACATTTGCAGTTTGGGGGCTTGATATGGTTGGACCTTTCAAAAGATACAAGGACAATAAGACCCACCTTTTGGTGGCGATTGATAAGTTCACCAAGTGGTTAGAGGCAAAGCCGGTCAGTAAGTGTGATGCAGCAACGATGGTTCAATTCATGAAGAAGGTGATCTTCCATTTTGGCTTTCCACACAGCATTATAACAGACAATGGCACTAATCTCTCTAAAGGTGCTATGGAAGAATTTTGTCAACATGAGCACATCCGGCTTGATGTGTCGTTAGTGGCTCACCCTCAATCTAATGGTTAGGCGGAGAGAGCCAATCAAGAGATCTTGAAAGGCATCAAGCCCCGGCTTATGGTTCCCCTGCAGAGAGCGCCGGGTTGTTGTGTAGAGGAGTTACTTTCCATGTTGTGGAGCATCAATACCACCCCATACAGATCTACGGGATATACACCCTTCTTCATGGTTTATGGAGCAGAGGCAGTTCTCCCTAGTGACATCCGTCATGAATCACCTCGTGTGGCGGCTTATGTTGAAGCTGACAATGAAAGAGCACATCAAGAAGCACTTGATATGTTGGATGAAGAGCGTGACATCGCAGCGGCTCATTCGGCAATTTACCAGCAAGATTTGCGCCATTATCACAACCGCCGGGTTAAAACCAAAACTTTCCAAGAAGGCGACCTGGTGCTCTGGCTTATCCAAGATCAGACTAATATGCACAAGTTATTGTAACGCCCTCGATGCGGCTATATCTCCTACGTGTCGAAGCATGACTTAGAGGCATAACTGCATTGAAAGCAATGTCGCAAGTAAGGTAATCTTCACAACAACCCATGTAAATAGATAATAAGGGGAAAGGTACATAGTTGGCTTACACTCGCCACGTCACACAAAGTACATAAATAGCATTACAATCATCCAATACACTCATGGTCCGACTACGGTACCAAAATAAAAGATCAACCCCAACATGCGACGCGGTCCCAATCGCCCCAACTGGGCACCACTACTGATCATCAGGGAAAGACACATAGTAACAGCGTGAGTCTTCGTCGAACTCCCACTTGAGCTCAAGTGCATCATCTGGAACGGAGTCATCAGGCCCTGCATCTGGTTTGGAAGTAATCTGTGAGCCACGGGGACTCAGCAATCTCGCACCCTCGCGATCAAGACTATTTAAGCTTATAGGTAAGGCAAGGTAATATGTGGAGCTGCAGCAAGCGACTAGCATATATGGTGGCTAACCTGTTCGCAAAAGAGAGCGAGAAGAGAAGGCGAAGCATGAACGAAGAACTAGAGAACAACCTACGGCAAACATTACTCCAACACCGTGTTCACTTCCCAGACTCCGCCGAGAAGAGACCATCACGGTAACACACGCAGTTGATTCATTTTACTTAAGTTAAGGTTCAAGTTATCTACAACCAGACATTAACAAATTCCCATCTGCCCATAACCACGGGCACGACTTTCGAAAGTTCAAATCCCTGCAGGGGAGTCCCAACTTAGCCCATCACAAGCTCTCACGGTCAACGAAGGATAAACCTTCTCTCGAGACATTCCGATCAGACTCGGCATCCTGGTTCTACAAGACAACTTCGACAATGGTAAAACAAGTCCACCAACACCGCCCGAATGTGCCGACAAATCCCGATAGGAGCTGCACATATCTCGTTTTCAGGGCACACCGGATAAGCTAAGCGTACGGGAGCCAACGTGACCCAAGTTTCCAAGGGACGGCCCCGCACGGTGCTCTGGGTTGGACCAACGCTTAGAGAAGCACTGGCCCTGGGGTTTAAAATAAAGATGACCCTTGAGTCCGTGAAACCCAAGGGAAAAAGGCTAGGTGGCAAATGGTAAAACCAAGGTTGGGCATTGCTGGAGGAGTTTTATTCAAGGCGAACTGTCAAGGGGTTCCCATTATCACCCAACCGCGTAAGGAACGCAAAATCCGGGAACATAACACCGATATGACGGAAACTAGGGCGGCAAGAGTGGAACAAAACACTAGGCAAAAGGCGGAGCCTTCCATCCTTTACCAAGTATATAGATGCATTAAGATAACAAGGTAATATAGTGATATCCCAACAAATAAACAATGTTCCAACAAGGAACGATCTCCAATATTCACCTGCAACTATCAACGCTATAAGAGGGGCTAAGCAAAGCAGTAACATAGACAATCAACGGTTTGCTAGGACATGGAGGGTTAGAGGTTTGACATGGCAATTTGGGAGGCATGATAAGCAAGTGGTAGGCATCGTAGCATAGGCATAGCAAAAGAGCGAGCATCTAGCAAGCAAAGATAGAAGTGATTTCGAGGGTATGCTCATCTTGCCTGCAAAGTTGTCAGAGTTGACTGGATCCTCGAAAGCAAACTCAACGGGCTCCTTGTTAGCGAACTCGTCTCCCGAGTCTACCCAAACAAGACAAACAAGAAAAAGGAACACAATCAACCACGTGCAAAGCTCAAACAATATGATGCAAACATGGTATGCTATGCGGGATGCGATATGTGATGCATATGCAAGATTTGACAAGGATAGATTGAACCTGGCCTCAACTTGGAAATCCAAGAGTGCCACTGGAAAGGTGAGGTGATTTCGGTTGAAATTGATATAAAGATCACCGGAATCGGATGCACGGTTTGGAAATGGCAAGCAAATCAAATATGGCACCGGTCTGCGATAAACAACAAGTAGCCTTCTAAATGCAACAATTAAATTATGCTACAGTACTCAAACATGACAAAAAATACATGGAAGGGAACCACTCATGATGCTTGACAAAATATGAACACTGAGCTACGGCCAAATCATCCATTAACAGGTTCAAACAAGCATGGCAAAAGTGCAATTGATAAACAGGTTTCAGACTTAGTGAATTTCAGATCTGGTAGCGCACTTTGGGGCATGAAAACTATATGCTACAGGAACTTAACATGGCAAAGCAAGGCACAGAATGGAGCTACTCAAAGAGATTAACAAAAGTCCCTTAGTGACCTTGAGCCAAAAGGGATCAGAAAATACAATTGCAAGCATGTGAACATGGCAAAAACATAATCAGGTTACAGACTTAGTGAAAAAAACTGGAGCATGCAAATATGTTAACGAGTAGGCATGTTTACGAGCTCGATGCACTCACTACAGAGCAAGGCATGACAATCTAAGCATACACCCATCAAGAATACACATTATATAAGCTAGACATGGTAAGAACAACAACATAGCATGCACGGATCAACAACAACATCCTCGGCAAAATCGCTAACAAGTAGACAATCTGCCAGGATTCATGAAATAGCAAAAGTAGAGCTCGATTGACTCAAGCTAGGGTGCTCCATAATTGCAAACAAAGACATGGATTGATATAGCACCACAAGATTAACAAATCATCCTTACTGATCATCCTCAAAAGAGGCACGGATCACTAGGAAACAACATGACCAAATGGCATATTGATAAAAACAGATCAAGGACTTAGAGAAATCCCAAGTCCCTGAAATCAGCATTAACGAATGCACTACTTTGCAAGCTTGTGCTAGTCACCAAACATATCACAAAAATACATGGTAAGCACCTCTGTAAAGATGACAAAGCATATAACAAAACTCATGTAGAGCTCAGGAGCATATCATGCACACATTAATCATGGCAAAAATGACAAAACACTATTTGGTGCAGCAGATCTGACAATTAACTCAAATAGCTCTCTTCCAACAGCATTTCGGGCATCAAGATGAGCTCAAAAGAAAATGATGCAATGAGATGAAATGATGTACTCTTTGAGTCGAACATTTTGATACGCTACACGCCCAAAACGGAGCTACGGATGCGGAGTTACGGCATGATGAAAATGGAAAAATAATATGCAGACTTTGGGAAAAAAACGAGGTCAACCTCTCTTAGATCTAGGGTTCTACGCAGGCGCGTGAACCGAGGGAACTCCGGCGAGGTGGTGGCTGCTCCGGCGAGGGGAAGGCGAGTTGGAGGCCGGAGAAGGGCGGATCCGGCCCTTCCTCGTCCAGATCCGGTGGCGGGCGGCGGCACCGGCCACCTCGGGCCGATCGGGAGGCAAGGCGCCTCGCTGGGGGCGCGGGAGCTGCCGGCGATGAGCTCTGGCCTGCGAGTGGGGAGCGCGGCGGCGGATACGGCGACCTGAGCGGCGGTGGTGATCGGGGCGCGAGGAGGCGGGCGACCCTCGGGCGGAGGCGACTTCGGGCCAGGAGGGCCCCGCTTGGGCCCCGGCGGGCCGGCGCGGCGATGTGAGCGCGCGAGCGGCGGGCGAACCGGGCGACGACATGTCCGACCGGCGATTTTTCGTCCGGCGACGTGAGGAGATGGAGAGGTTAGGGTTTCATCCGTGATTTCGAATGGGGGGTCTTTATATAGGCATAGGGGGAGCTAGGAGAGTCCAAATGAGGTGCGGTTTTCGGCCACGCGATCGTGATCGAACGCTCTAGATGATGGAGAGAGTTTTGGTGGGTTTTGGGCCAAAATGGAAGGGTGTTGGGCTGCAACACCCACGAGGCCTTCTTGGTCCCTCGGTTAACCGTTGGAGTATCAAACGAAGTCCAAATGGCACGAAACTTTACAGGCGGTCTACTGGTAGTAAACCAAGGCCGCTTGGCAAGTCTCGGTCCAATCCGGAAATGTTTAACCCCCACACACGAAAAAGAGGTAGAAAGGACCACCGGAGGACATAGGAGCGCCGGAATGCAAAACGGACAACGGGGAAAATGCTCGGATGCATGAGACGAACACGTATGCAAATGCAATGCACATGATGACATGACATGAGATGCAAGACAACGACAACCACACACGGAGACAAAAACCCGAACCCGACGAAATAAAATAACTTAGCGCCGGAAACGGCAAGAGTTGGAGTACATATAAGGTAAATTACATCCGAGGTGTTACAGTTATCCCCACCTTGGGAAGGACCTTTTGTGGTTAGCAAGAATTTAAACAACGGATCATATTACCTTATCGATGTTCGAGATCACAAGGACTCATGCACGTCGGAGGAAGAGACCCGCCGGCCCTGGAATATTGCTCACCTTAAGCATTACTACACTTGAGCCACCGGCTCTTCCAATGTACATATTTTGACAATGTATATATTATGATCAATATAATAAAGTCGGCGTCCCTGCTAAAGCAGGGCCTCTATAGTTTTTTCCTCTTTACATGATGAGTTCTTGATCACATGGGGGCTTCTGCTTTGTACAACAAAGTTATGATTACCCTTTGATCCGGCTTATAGGCCACATAAAAAACTTAGGGGCTTATTACCCAGGTTAAAGGGGCCAAAGAGAGTCTGTTGCAAAAGCACAACTCAAAAATAGGTACCCCTTGAGTACAGCTCAAAATATTGCTTGGGGGCTCTTTTGTTATAAAGAACAAAGAGTTCGTAACCTTGCAATAGGCTATAAAATCCAGGCTTGGAAGCCAGGTGTATTCACCTAAAACCCCGGGTTATCCTGCCTGCATGCTAGATGCTTCTCCATCAGGTAATCCTGATTGACACGCCGAACTCTTAACAGTCAATCTTTTAAACAAGAGCTTGAACTCGTTAAGGTTAAAACGCCGGTTTGTCGTGAGAGGGCACGGTTTACGGAAAGCAAGGAGAAGCTCGGGCTGATAAAGACGCCTTCCTTGAAACTTGGATAAATCGGCATGTGATCCACGATGCTACTCTAACCCCGCGTACTCCTGATAAGTCTATCTTTAAATAAGAACTGAACTTATCTAGGTTAAAATGTCGATTGGGTAATGTGAGTGCCGGCTCACGGAAAGCGCGTACCTTCCAGTGGCTAATGCTAGTTTCACTGAAGATATTTTGTCTTGGCGGCCAATGAAAGCCTTGGATTTTCTGTTGTTTGTTTGCTTTGAACGTCTTTTTGAGATTTTTTCTTTTGTGACATAGTAATATATGGTGGAGAACCAATAAGGCTTATAATGCCTTCTAAGTCTTATATGACATTAACCGGTGTTTATTGACCCGGCCTGGTTTTGACTATAAGTCGCCGGTATGAAATAAAGATAATATCCGGTGTTTATTGACCCGATACAGCTTTGTTCATAAGTCGGCAATCTCTAAATAATTACCGGTGCTCGGAGCTTTGGGCTATCACTGCACTGGCTTGATAAACCAACAAGTGTGATCAAATATCACAGGTATGATATATTTTTAATCATATATGATTTATTTCGACCAGCCTTGGTTATAAATCATGATAAGTTCATGTTGAGGCAGTATAACCCGTCCAGCGGTAAACCGCCGGGACACTTTTTATCTGTTGTATGCAGAAACAGATTCCAAGATCGATAATATCATCAAGCATATATGGCATATCTTCGCATAAGTGGATAAATAGTGTCATGAACAGCACAATATGCACGATGGCATAGAATAACAAGAAAATTTTAAAGCTAGCCTATTACAAGGAACTTGGTGCCCAAAAAAGATGATTGTTTTTAGATAATGCAACGAGCAGATAATAAACTGGCCCCGGTTCATGAATCTTGGCCTGGCTGACTTGAAGGTTGCGGCTCATCCCTTGCCGGTTCGTCCTCCTCCTCCATCGTCTGGAAGTTGGGTTTGGAACAGTCAAAGCCACGTACGGCGACGAATTCAGCTTCATCATCAATCAAACCAAGGGCGAAAGTGTGGTTACGAATGGGTGGAATTAAATCCATCACTTTATATGAAGGAGTCGCCATCTTCTGGTTATCTGCATCATAACCTGGCTGATATTTGGTGAGGTTGGTCTCTTCGGTGATGATTGTAGCATGAGGGCAAATCTCCTTGACACAAGAAGCAAAGTCTTGTTGGTCGAAAGGAGTTCCATCTTCCTTGAGACTGGGATATCCACTGGCTACGTCCGCCGGGTCTAATTCCGGTACCCAGGCTTTGGCACGGCTTAAAGCTGTCACAACTCCGGCTCTCGCACAAGATGGCTTGATTTCCTGGAACCTAGCGGGCAAGATTGACAGTTTCTTTAAGACACCACTTAATAGATTCGGCCCTTGATTCGTTGGGGAGATAGTGGCAAGAGTTCGCTGAGCTCCAGTGTACAATTGTTCCACGAGCGTGTAAACCGCCTTGAGCTTTACCAAAGTATCTCGGCTCAGATTGCTGCTCCTAGGACCTGTAAAGTTCACATAATGGGTTAACTGGCGGCTTATATTATGATGAAAAATACTCACTTTGAGTAAGTAACAAGGTTGTTGGATGTGGGGTACCGGCTAACCCTTAAGGTTCAAACACTGGGGTGCGCGCGAAGTCTTTCCCGTCTACCAATCTACGCTCTAGCTCGCTAAGATCTTGCGGACGAACTCGACGAACTCGCAACACAGAAATACACAGGGTTTATACTAGTTCGAGCCACCGTTGCGGTGTAATACCCTACTCCAGTGTGGTGGTGGATTGCCTCTTGGGCTGATGATGAACAGTACAAGGGAAGAACAGCCTCCTGAGGTTGAGGTGTTCTTGTGCGTATGAACTTGTAGTGCCAGGATTCGATCCCCTCCTCCTATGGTGGTGGCTAGTCCTATTTATAGAGGCCCTGGTCCTCTTCCCAAATATCGAGCGGGAAGGGAGACAACAATGGTGGGAAAATTTGAAGGGGGACAGCTAGTACGAGCCATCCTGACAAAAGTAGTCTTCGCCTGCACAAAGCTCTGGTTATGACGCCGTCTTGGGCTCCACAATGACCTCCGCCTTGCCGTCCTCCTGGTCTTGGTCTTGTTGCACCGAAATGGCAACCTTTGCCTGAGGCCTCAATACTCCAGATTGCGCTTGCCTCCTTTGCACCAAAGAGGAAACAAGGGCACTGTGCGCGCTGGCGCCCGCCTGGTGTCGATCGTCATGGCTAACGTCACAAGAGCCTCGTGAGGTTCGCCTCGCCTTGATATCTCCGCTCCTCGCGAGCCTGCCTGACCAGGCCACTCCTGAGGAGGTCTTGCATCGTCCGCCTCGCGAGTCTTGGCCCCTCGCGAGGGTCTTGGGTGCCTTGTTGGTGAAGATGGGCCGTACGGCCTGCTGCTTGGCCACGCCATGGGCCACAGGCATGCAAGTCTGGGGACCCCCATTCCCAGAACACCGACAGTAGCCCCCGGGCCCAAGGTGCGCACGGGCTTGACTTCGCGGCGAAGCCAAGGGTCAAGTTCGGAGCACCTCAGGCCCCCAAAGCCTACGGCCTTGGTTGACGCGTAGAAGTTGATTGGACGTGGGCGTCTCCGCTTCCCCATGTTGCCTCGGAAACTGCACGACTTGACAAGTCCCTGCGACATGCAAGGGAAGCCATCATTACCTGCGATCATGGGAGGTGCCGGTTGGCCTTCTTCCGCTATAAATGGAGAGGGGGGCGGAGCCCCCGTCGCCCTCGCTTGCTTGCTTGCTTCTTCCTCCTTGCTCCACTGCTTGCTCCAATGGCGCCTATCAGAAGGTTCTACATCGAAGAGAAGGGGAAGGCTCCCCGTGACGATCCAGGGCCTCTTCCGCCGAAGAAGAGGTCGATCCATCATCGTGACGAAGCGGCGATGCAAGTGGTGATGAGGCCTCGGTGCGAGCGGCCTCCACCGGGGTACCCGCTACCCCTGTACGCCCAAGCCGAGGGCTTCGGAGGACGAAGTGATGAGCAGCGCCGCCCATGCTGCATCTGGGGTCACCACGCCACGGCGATGCGTGCCGTCCATGCCGCGGACTCTTTGCGCGAGTTGGTGCTGTGGGCGCCGATGCCTCCGAGCTCCTGGATCCGCTTCCCGCGGTTCTTCTCTGATGTGATGCCGCCGAGGGGGCCTTTCGAGCTCTGGCTGCAGCACGCCGACTGCAGCGCTCCGGCAACCGGAGCGAAGATCGAAGCGGTCCCCACCGGCAAGATCTTCATGACCCGCGGCTGGGGGGAGATCGCTCGAGTCTGTCATGCAAGGGGCGCCCTCGCGATCCACTTCAAGTACGACGGCGCCTCCACGCTCTTCTTCAAGGTCTTCGACGCCGAGGGCCGTCGCCTAGAGTGCTGCTCCGGAGAAGAGCGCGAGGCTGATGCGCGCTCCGCTCGCGACCACTCCCGCAGCAACAGGCCTTGGGAGTCCAGCAGCTCTCCTGAGCTCTACGAGACTCCGGAGATGAGCGACGATAGCTATGTTCCCCCGAGCTCTCGCCGTGCTCGGAGCAGGGCTGCGGCGTCCAGCTGCCGCTGATCTGAATGGGGTTGGCGCCGGCCTCCCGTGGCCCACTGTTGATGATGGCGTCCGCCACAAAAGGATATAGATAGGATCCCCCTTAGCATCAGCTTTTGTTTCCTGCGAAGAATCATGAATCACCCCGTGGGGGAATGTAAGGATCTGCAATGCCTTTGTACTTATCTTCCTTGTTATGAAGATTTTGATGAACGCGTGTCCCGTTAAGGCTCGGTCCCCCTTTCTTTCCTCGCGATAGCTTGTTGCTCTACGCTGACGGGTCCCGGTCCCAAGGCGGCTACAGCCGTCGCTGGTATGCCAGGTCGTGATCCCGTGGTCAAGGCCAGGAGGTGTGCGGCCCGAGGTCCAGTAAGAGCCCCTGAGGCGCGATGCTCAGGAGGTCCCCCTTAGCGCCCAAGCGGCCATGGTAAGGAAAGAAAGGAAGATGACTTGGCCACAACGGGGTTGCGGCATGGTGTGAGCGACCACTAGGCCCAAATATTTAGCCGATCCGAGGGCGAGACTTATCTTGCTGACTTCGCGGTGATTCCTGATGTTGCGCTAGGGCTGCGCACCAACTTACGCGACATAGTTAGGTCGGTCCGTACGAGTTTTCCTTCTCCCGAGCTCTTCTTAGTGCTCTACGTCCTCAGGTCCCGGCCCTCGAGCAAGCTCAGCCCCCACTGGTATGCTAGGTCGCGATGCCATGGTCAAGGCCAGGGGGTGAGGGATGGAGAGCCAGTAGGAGCACCTGAGTCGCGATGCTCAGGAGCCCCCCTTTTAACGCACAAGCGAATCGCACGAGAGAAAAGGAGACTCATGGTGCCGCCTGCTATCCTTCCTGCGGGGTCCCTGTGGACAGGCACAAGAAGAAACATGGTTTGCCGTTACTGCCGCCTTCCTGCCGCTGGTTGGTCCGGATGAAGTGAAGGCACTGAGGGCCCGGTGAGGTGACGTGCACAGCCCGTGCCGCGAGCAAGAGCTCGACCACTCAGATTTATCGGTCGTGGCAGGGACGGACCCATGCACCAGCACCGTGCCTGTGTAGGGGCCCCGAGGGAGGCGATGATCGAGCACGTGATAGCAGTTGGCAGGTTAAGCATGAATAGTAGATCGACCTGGATAAATGCAGGAAGATACATGCCACTGGGTCTGGCCCGAGCGGCGTGGGGATGATGCAGCCCGAGGGGCGCCCCCAACAAGGTAAGCTAAAGACATAGCAAAAGGGATACATGCCACAGGGACGGACCCATGTGGCCTGGGGATAATGCAGCCCGAGGGGCGCTCCCAGGTTAAATGAACTTGGAAGATGTCACCTGGTCCTGTAGACGAAGTAGAGTTGGTGCAGCTGAAGCCACGCGTTGAAGGAATGGCTCCTCATGAACCACCGGAACCCTGAGCCTCGGGAGGCTCTGGGGGCTCATGAGGTTTCCTGGAGACCGTTCCCATCTCCTCCTGAACGGCGTGGAACCTGGCCTCCTGAGCTGCCAGGACTTGCCGCACGTCGTGCTGATAGGCCGACGCTACGCTCGGCAAGCCAAAGGGCATGCGAACGTAGCTGTGTGGTGGACCCTCACAGCGGCCCGCACGTGATGGCCAGAAGCGTTCCTGAGATGCGTCCATGTTGAGCCCTGGGATGTCGATGTAGACGTGCAGTTCAGCACCCTCGCCTGGATGGTGAGCCGCACTCGGTGAGCGGCTGTCACCGCGCATGGCTCTCGCGTCTTGTAGCTCTTGGGTGGTCTTGTGATGAACTCCTGGGTGGTGGGCACTCGTCGCCCTATGCTCTCCTAAGGAAAGTGTGCCGTGAAGCACGCTTCCAAGTGGTGCCCAAGCGCCTCCCTCGTGAGGTTGGCAAGGTCTGAGGCTCTCTAGGAGAGAGCCCCCGAGCCCTGCCCAAGGAGGGCGCCGGGCGCACTTTCCTATGCGGTGGAGGGAGACGCCCCTAGAGCGGGCGCTGATCCCGACGAGGCTCCTGACACGATGCCATCTTCTTGGGGTCATATGCGGCACGACTTCTTCTTCTTGGGGGTGGTCTTCGGAGGCCTTTCACTTCTGCTGTAAGGGTTGTCGATTGTTGCGGCTTGGAAGGCACGCTCAAGGGAGCACACCGCATCCCATTCTTCACATGGGACCATGATGATTCCCCCGTTTCCTGGCATCTTCAGGACATTGTAGCCATGGTGAGTGACTGCCATGAACTTGGCCAGGGCTAGATACCTGAGGATGGCATTGTACGGCAGGCGGATGTGCGCGACGTCAAAGTTGATGAGCTCGGTGCGGTAGTTATTGCGCTCCCTGAAGGTGACAGGCAGGCGGACTTGCCCTATAGGTGTGGTGGAACCGTCAGTCACTCCTGAGAAAGGCTTGGTTGGCTGGAGCTGCTCATAGGGCAGTTGAAGGTTGTCGAACATGTCGACGAATAGGATGTTGAGCCCTGCGCCGCCGTCGACGAGAGTCTTGGTGACTTGCATGTTGCTGATGACTGGGGAGCACAACATAGGGAGTGCGCCAGCGGTGGTTGTGCACTTGAGCCGGTCGGCCGAGTTGAAGGTGATGGCGCATTGGGACCACCTGAGCGGGCGCGTGGCCTCGAGCTTGGGGAGCGCCGCGTTCACCTCGCGAGCGAATTGTTTGAAGATGCGCTGAGAGGTTGGGGCCTGAGCACCGCCCAAGATGCAAGCGATCACACGCGGCTCCTGGAAGCCCCCAGCCCCCTCGTCATGGTGGTGGTCGTCGTTCCTTCTTGGTGGTGGCAACGGGGGAAGACCGGCGTTGCCCTGGGGGTGATCCTCACGAGGCGGGTCCCTCCAGGCGCCCTCGCGAGGTTAGTCCTGCCAGCGGTCCTCACGAGACCGGTCGCGTCACTCCTGGCACGGGCCACGGTCGTCCCAGCGTCCGCCTCCGCGTCCTCCTACGCGGCCGTAGCCCCGGTCGTTGCGCTCGGGGCGTCGACCGAAGCGTCCGTCCCGTATGGCTCTGAGCTCTTGACAGTCGCTGGTGTTGTGGGTGTTCAGGTTGTGGAAGGCGCAGAACGGACGGATGTTCTTGGATGACTCGGGCTGATCTCTGCCTCACTTGGTGTCGGGCTCACCTGCGAGCACTACTGCCTCTTTGCGCTTCACATCCTTGGCCTTGGCCTTATTCTCCTCCACTCCTGCAGCTAGCAGCTCAAGGAGAGAGAGGCGCCCCTCCTCAGCTCTTGCGCACTTGGTCGCCAGGTTGAACAACTCCTGAGATGTGCAAAGCTCCTCGTGGATAGCCAGCTCTTCCTTCATCTTGACGTCACGGACGCCGTCTGAGAACGCAGAGATGATGGCTTCGTCCGTGACCTTGGGGATCTTGAGGCGGGTGTTGTTGAAGCACTGGATGTACTTATGGAGGGTCTCTCCTGGCTGTTGCTTGATGCCGCGTAGATCGCCCGTGGCCGGTGGGCGGTCGCGAGTGCCCTGGAAGTTGGCGACGAAGCGGTCGCGCATCTTGTCCCAGGAGGAGATCGAGCCGTGCTGCAGGTTCAGGAGCCAGGAGCGGGCCCCATCCTTGAGAGCCATGGGAAACCAGTTCGCCATGACTTTTTCATCACCGTTGGCCGCTTCGATGCTCAACTCATAGAGTTGCAGGAACTCCACGGGGTCGGCGGTGCCGTCGTATCGAGGAGGTAGATCTGGCTTGAACTTGCCTGGCCAGGTGACGCTACGCAGTTCGGGGGTGAAGGCGCGGCAGCCAGCCGTGGTCGCTGGGGCCCGCTTCTGAGGTGGAGCTTGGTCTTGGCGAGGTCCGCGCTGTGCCACTGAAGGCGGCACGTGGTCTTGACGAGGTTGCGCGGGGAGCACCGGTGCAGCTTCTCGCGGCCGCGGGATTTCTTGGCAGCTTCTTTCTTCACGCGCGGGCGCCGGGCATGGTGGATCTTGCCGCGGAGGCGGCACCTTGGTGCCAAGGCACCATCTTGGGGACGAGGCGGTGGAGGCACGCCATGAGCCCCGTCGCCCGCGGCTGGTTGAGGGGGAGGTAGAGAGTGGGACGGCGTCGGAGAGCCCCCTGCGGCGCGGACGAGCTTGGCGACGCAGTCGAGCCACTCCTCATAGAGGTCGTCGACAGGGTGGTAATGTAGGAGCTCGTTCACCGTGATGAGCGCGGCCGTGCTTCCATGGGAGCGCGGTGGCGTGGGACGAAAAACCAGCAGGGGTGAGTGATGGAGTAGCGGTGCGGCTGTCCTACCGCACTGAAGGATGCAGCGAGGACGTCTGCTGCTCGCTCCGCACCGGGCCGGTGGCAGCGTTGGCGGCAGGGGACGAAGAACGATGAGGTGGCCCACCGACGGGAGCCGTCTGAGCGACGCGGGCGGCGAGTGTAGCCCGACGCTCAGCTCGAGCACGGCGAGCGTCCGACATGGAGACGATGGAGCGACGGACTAACGGAAGGGAAGCTACGGCGCACCCCTACCGGCCACGCCAAATGTCGGATGTGGGGTTCCGGCTAACCCTTAAGATTCAAACACTAGGGTGCGCGCGAAGTCTTTCCCTTCTACCAATCTACGCTCTAGCTCGCTAAGATCTTGCGGACGAACTCGACGAACTCGCAACACAGAAAGACACAGGGTTTATACTGGTTTGGGCCATCGTTGTGGTGTAATACCCTACTCAAGTGTGGTGGTGGATTACCTCTTGGGCTGATGATGAACAGTACAAGGGAAGAACAGCCTCCTGAGGTTGAGGTGTTCTTGTGCGTATGAACTTGTAGTGTCAGGATTCGATCCCCTCCTCCTATGGTGGTGGCTAGTCCTATTTATAGAGTCCCTGGTCCTCTTCCCAAATATCGAGCGAGAAGGGAGCCAACAATGGCGGCAAATTTGAAGGGGGACAGCTAGTACGAGCCATCCTGACAAAAGTAGTATTTGCCTGCATAAAGCTCTGGTGATGATGCCGTCTTGGGCTCCACAATGACCTCCGCCTTGCCGTCCTCCTGGTCTTTGTCTTGTTGCACCGAAATGGCAACCTTTGCCTGAGGCCTCGGTACTCCGCGGCTGCGCTTGCCTCCTTTGCACCAAAGAGGAAACAAGGACGTTGCGCGCGTTGGCGCCCGCCTGGTGCCCGCCTGGTGTCGATCGTCATGGCTCACGTCACGAGAGCCTCTTGAGGTTCTCCTCACCTTGATATATCTGCTCCTCGCGAGCCTGACCGACCAGGCCACTCCTGAGGAGGTCTTGCGCTGTCCGCATCGTGAGGCTTGGCCCCTCGCGAGGGTCTTGGGTGTCTTGTTGGTGAAGATGGGTCGTACGGCCTGCTGCTTGGCCACGCCATGGGCCGTAGGCAGGCAAGTCTGGGGACCCCCGTTCTCAGAACGCCAACAAAGGTGACTTACCAAAGATTGCAGAAACCATCTGAGACACACGGTTCTTTAAAACTGGTGAGTTCAGCGGTAACCTCTTCTAGAGCCGCCTCATCCTTCTCAGCACGCTGCGTCAAGGCAGTCTTCTCATTGGCCCAAGCCTCTTTCTCCATAGTAAAGCTGGTCTTCAGTTTTTCTGCTTCAGACACACTCAACTAGAATTTGGATTCAGTTTTCTTTGTCTCAATCTCCTGAGCCGCCAGCCGGGTCTTGGCCTCAGACAATTGAGTTTCCAGTTCTGTGGTCACAGTCTGCATACAGCATAAGTTTGTTCAGTTTCATGGCAGATGACAAAATACAAGTCCCAAGTGCTTTGCAAGCAACAACACTTCACACTTGGGGGCTAATGTCTATCAGCGAAATTTTTCAAAGGAATTGGTTCTTTCCAAAAAAAAGTCCCGAGTGCTTTGCAGGCAATAACACTTGGCACTTGGGGGCTAATGCATATTGCTTGTTTTCTTGTTAAGGATGACCCGGGTGTGCTATTGACAGACCCAGCCGACTCATGAGGGATATGAAATTAAGTTTTGGTCTTTTACATAATGACTAATAGGACCGGCTCATTCATACTGATTAAACCGGCCCTTGGGGACTACACATGCAAATTGAAATACTATCAGCATCCGATTTGGTTGTAAACCGGACTTGGAGGGAGTCTAAGACATAGGTTTATAACTCTTTGAAGTCTACAGATCATTCAATCTTATCATAATCAGAAGACTTGGAGGCTGGCATGGTATACAACTTATATAAGCTGGAGAATGTACCTCGTATTTTTGGTGTATCTGTTTGACCATCTCAATTTCTTAATCACGGCTGGAGTGCACTTGACTGAGATAACCAGATAGCACTTCACTAATACTCAGGTGAGCATAGTGGGAGACGTCAAACCTCACTTTCTGCCTTTCCACAACTTCTTGTTTGGCAGAGTGTTTTGCTAGCATAGTTGGATTCCCCGGTTCAATGAATCTGGAACCAGTGATTAAAACATCATCGCCATGAGTCTCTGGCGGGTTAGTTAAGCTTGACGGTTCAACAGTCGATGGATCAAGAATAGTTTCATCAACGGACGGCTCAGGTAAATCTGGTCGAGTGTTGACAGCAGGATCTTCTGGTTGTTCAGGGTGTTCCGGTACGAGGGTTGGCTGCTCCGGTTCAGCCACTTTCGGATCCTTGGCCGGTTTTGTCACCTTTGTTTTTTGGGCTTTACTTTACCGCTAAAAAGGATTTGGACAAGTCGGTACAAGGATAAAAGTATAAAGGTACAGAAGAAAGACATTTATTATTACCCAGGGGCAGTCTTGAAAGCCGGCAGTTGAGTTTGTGATGAATCGCCAGAGGAGGGACGCGAAATCTCTTGCAAGGATGGAATCAAAATTGAGTGATTAATAAAAGTAGTTCATTGGTAAATACAAGGGTTAAGATTAAAAAGAACCTCATTTTGGCGCTTCCGAGGAGTGTTCAGTAAGCCGGAGGATAAATCGTCATCTCCACCGGTCCGGGTCTGGCGGTGGCTCTCATGTTGTTGTCATTTTAAAAGAAAACGAGGATCCAAATAAGCCAAGGGGTGTGAAAATCTTACTTTCTGGGTTACCCGCCGAAGTTTCTGCCTTGGTAAAGGTTCTGAGTTGGGGGAAATAATAGTTACCTCTTCTTCGACTGCCTAGCTGGCCCCCGTGTCATCCTGGCAATTGTTAGTGTCAATAAGGTTGCTAAAAAATAGGCCAAGAGAGTCAAGGGCTACCTCCGACTCAGAGGTATCATCCAGCTTAAGTAATTCAGAGGCAATGGGTTTCTTCTTAGACTTCCTGACGGTCTTTTTGGCGACTCTCGCAGCAGCCCTAGCCTTTTTGGCAGCCTCATGGTCATATTTGGCCTTCTAGAAGTCAGATTTAGCCTGTGGAAGAATAGCATGCTAAAGTTCATGCAATAATTAACTGTTGAGGAAAAGAAGTTAAAGATTTACCTCTGGTGCCGGGTTAAGCTTGCAGAAAGGGTTCAAACCCACTAAGCTGCAGCCTTCATATTTGCTATTGACAAGTGTGGTTGCCATCTCAACGATGGCCTCTTCAGTCAAACACAGAGAGCTATGATGTAAAGGATCATTAGTTCCTCCGGTGTATGAACACATCAAGCCGGGTCGGCGGCTTAAAGGTATAATCCTCCATGCGACCCAGCAGCGGATTAAGTCGACCCCGGTCAAACCATTTCCTAGCAAGGCTTGAACTCTTCTGATTGTGGGGACAAGTTTCTTGCGTTCGGCAGGTGTAAGTTTATCAGGAAGTTGGTACTTTGCGTCGAGACGATCAGCACGATAACCCGGCATTGGATTTTCATCAGACGGTGAGATATCTTTGCAATAGAACCATGTTTGATTCCAGTCCTTGGGATGGCTTGGCAGGACTACTTGAGGGAAGACGACATCTCGTCTGCGTTGAATTGAAATCCCGTCAAAATCCAAACTGGGACCATTGGTGTACTCATTCTAGCGGTTCAGGTAGAAGTATTCTCTAAAAATCTCGACGTTGGGTTCTTCTTGAAGGTATACTTCACAAAAAACTTGGAAGTTACAGATGTTTGATACGGAATTGGGTCCGATATCTTGCGGATGGAGTTTGAAAAAGTGCAGGACATCCCTAAAGAATTTTGAGCCGGGCGGTGAGAAGCCCCGAGTCATATAGTCAGTAAAGACAATGATTTCACCATCTTTTGGCAGAGGTCTCTCTTTAGTCGGGTGAGGAGCACGATAATGCATGACACTTTTTTCTGGTAAGTATCCAACAGTGACAAAATCCTTCAAACTGCTCTCGGTGACCGTGGAAGGAACCCAGTTGCAAGTTGTCATCATCTTCGGCGTTATGATGAAAGGACAATCTAAAAGGAAATAATTTGCCGGCTCAAATCAGTTGGTGGAATTGCAAGTTAACGATTACAATACATGTTTATAATGGCGGCTTAAGCGAGGGCTAATGATATATGAAGTAAAGATAAGCCGGCAGAGTAAGCCGCCATGATTAAGATATTCAAGAGTTGCCGAAAGCAAAATGTGCTAAGTATTGGGACAAACAGATTCCGCAGATTGAGGTTACAAATTTGGATCTACCGTTGTTCAGAAAAAAGGAAATAAATTCGTGACAGTAGAGGTGCCCTAGAGGATATCTGTTGCAGTGGGGATATATATTGTAGTATTAAAACAAGTGCTAAAACTACTACCGCGCAAGTTTCCTATGGTTTTTGGATCTAACCTGTGGATCTAAATAAAGAGAAGGAAGGATAACGATGAACACTGATGAACACCGACGAACACCGACAAACCCTAATGACGGATCCATGACAAGGGACAAAAGGCTTACTGATGTTGTTAGGATAGCGGAGTGGCGCCGCAATTTTTTGGTCTAACTCAGGGCGATGCAGCGACCGGAGTTGAGTTCAAGGACGGAGGTCAATGGTGTCGAGGTTCGTACGGGACGACGCGCTGCAAGGAAGAAGAAAGGAGAAGGAGAAGAGTGGAAGGTGGCTCTACAGTGCTATTTATAAGGAGACAGGGAAACAAGTTGGCGCGAAAGACGAGGAACCCTAGCTATACCAACTACAAAATGGACTAGGCTTTTACCTTCATTGTAAGGGGCCGAACCAGTATAAACTCCTCGTGTCATTTCTCCTGATTAACCTCTTTAAGCTAACCTCATCGTGATGGCTCCACGACTAAGTCCTCACACTAGGATATCTGCCGTGACAATTCCACGACACTACTGCTATTATTGGTGAAGGCATTTGTCCATTGGATGGTCTGTTCCACAAAGCTGCATCCTACTCCACCAATGATGACTCTGCCACTCATGACTCTGCCGCAAATGCTTCAAAGCAAAATCCTCAAAGCATAGCTCCAAGGGTGATGACTAATCGTGAGCTTCTCCTCAGTCTTCACCGGAAGGTCGATCACAACCACAAATGGGTTAAGTTTCAGTTTGGTTCTATTCTTCACAACATGACTGCTACACACAATGCAGTGAAGAAAAACCATTACTACCTCCATGAAGTCTTCGGTCGCACCTGGGCTGTTCTGTCACATCTGTATGGTGAAGAAGATCTGAAGCAAATGGGTCTCAAGCAGGACTTTGACTGGTCTCAGCCATCAGCGAAGAAATTCAAGAAAACCAAAGTTCCTTCCTTGGTAGCCAGCTCATATTCTTCATCACGTGAGACTGATGAGCATGAAGATTTGGACGACACTACGGCAGGCCCTACGTCAACAACCGACCCCAACAATGCTGGCGCTCCTTCATCGACTCAGTGATGATATTCTTCAGGGGCGTTAGTCCTCAGTTTTCAACCCTTTTGGTCATTCAATGACAAAGGGGGAGAAATTTGCGTTAGTCTTCAAGCGGGTCTACTTATATGGGCGTTTTTTTCTAAGTTACAACTCTCTTTCTTCTGAAGATTTGCTCGATCGAGTTGTAAACTTAAACCCGATGGCGGTCTGATACTTTTGTTGTGTTCTTCTGCATGATTATTCCTCATATATGTTAATGCACGCATGCTGAATTACATCAGTCACCATATTTCATCATGCATTTCAAATTCTTCATATTATATGTTATATATGTGTATGGATTACAAGATATAGGGGGAGATCTCCATGATTCTACTCCTCAGGTGTGCATTTCTTCAAAAGCAAATTCCTCACTATGCACATCTTCAGGGGGAGTTCTTCTATATATTGTAATCAAATTCCTGAATATCAGTACTTACACTTTATATGTTTATCCCCGTTGAAAACTTAGCCTATATTGTCATCAATCACCAAAAAGGGGGAGATTGTAAGTGCATCTAGTGCCCCTTAGTGATTTTGGTGTATTGAAGTCTTATAGGTCAAGGGACTAATGCGTTTGTGAGTGTACATAGGTCTATAAGTCTATGAGGAGTTTGATATTTACAGAGAAAGTCGACCCCTAAAAATGAAGTTCTTCGACTGAAGACTTTGGATTTCTGAAGACTTTGAAAGTGAAGAAATTGGTGTGACCGTGAAGACTAGGTATTCATTCGAGGAACATGCATGAAGCGTGAATACTTTTGTTTCCATAGTTTATTTTTCTCTTTCTTGAGTCATAGGAAACACCGTACTGTTAAAGGGGGTCGAGGAAAAACAAAGGAAAAGTTTCCATGTGATGCTCAACTCAAAATCCTACACCTACCAATCCCTTCTAGTGAAGCCATTGGAAATCTCATGCAGTTCGGTCAATTTCTTCAGTGACAGAGACGAAGTTCTTCTGGTCCCTGAGGAATTTGTTCTGACTGAGGAGTTAGGAATTCGCCAGTGCGGATTGCCTACAAGTGAGGAACATGATAGCCCTGGAGAATTTGATAGTCAAATTTCCGACAGTTTCTATGCTACACGCCAGGTGTCCCAAAATATCTACCCACCTAACGGTCATATCATTGAAGGGCATTTATGTCTTATCATGTCGGGCTGCTCCCTAGGCTATAAATAGCCGCCCCCCTACAACCACTAGATGGTGGGCTGCTCCGAGAGAAACTGACACTTGTCATTTGAGAGCATCCCATCCTCCAAGGAATTTCAGCGAAAATCATCAATTGAGGAAAACCCAAACCCAAACACGTACAAACCCAAAGTGATTGAGCATCACTGAAGAGATTGATCCTGCGTGGATCCGACAGTTGTTACCTTTGAAGACTGTGCATCTTCCAGACGGTTAGGCGTCATGGTCTAGAGAATCCAAGAGGAAATTGTGGATCGCCGAGTGACCGAGTTTGTGAAGGTTTGGAAGTCACCTGAAGACTTACCATGAGTGATTGGGCGAGGTCTGTGTGACCTTAGCTCAAGGGGAATACGGTGAGGACTAAGTGTCCTGAACTGCGTGTTCAGGACTGGGTGTCCAGGAGTGCGTGTCCTCAGGTTTGAATACCTAGCCGCCCTAACCAAACATGCAACTATCACAGCAGTTGGAACAGGTCTACCAAATCATTATCTTCACCGAGCTAACTGGTTTTATTTCCTCAACCCTTCCATTTCCTCATTACTGTGTGTGTGCTTTTTCATATCTGTTCGAAGACTTTGACTGAAGACTTTCTCAATTTCCTCAGCTCAATTTCTTCAGTCTGTTTGTCTTCATCCTGTTTATCATGTGTTTACGCTTTCTGTACTATGTGCTTGTTTTCATTTCATCACGATGACCATGCTTATGTTCTGTTATGTTTGCATCTGAGTACTTATTCCACTGCAAGTAGTTCTTCTCTTAGGAATTTCCTCACCCTGAAATTCCTCAGTGAAGAATTCATAAAAATCGCCTATTCACCCCCCCTCTAGTCTACTTAACGCACTTTCAATATCACATAAATCAACAAAGCTGTTTAGATGGGTAGCAGCATCTTCACTAGGAAGGCCAGCAAATTGATCTTTCATGACAAGATTCAGCAAGGTAGTATTAATTTCACAAGATTCAACATTGGTGAGAGGAGCAATCGGAGTGCTAATAAAATCATTATTGTTGGTATTGGAAAAGTCACATAATTTAGTATTATCTTGAGCCATCGTGACAAACAATCACACAAGAGGCAAGCGAAAAGTGGCGAACAGAAAAAGGGCAAACTGAAAAGAGGCAAATAAAATGGCAAGGGTGAAGTGGGGAGAGGAAAACAAGAGGCAAATGGCAAATAATTTAATGCAAGGGATAAGAGTTTGTGGTGGGTACTTGGTATGTCTTGACTTGGCGTAGATCTCCCCGGCAACGGTGCCAGAAATCCTTCTTGCTACATCTTGAGCATGCGTTGGTTTTCCCTTGAAGAGGAAAGGGTGATGCAGCAAAGTAGCATAAGTATTTCCCTCAGTTTTTGAGAACCAAGGTATCAATCCAGTAGGAGACTACACGCAAGTCGCATAGTACCTGCACCAACAAACAAGAACCTCGCAACCAACGCGATAAAGGGGTTGTCAATACCTTCATGGTCACTTACGAAAGTGAGATCTGATAGAGATAATAAGATAAATATTTTTGGTATTTTTGTTGTATAGATTGAAAAGTAAAGAATTCAAAATAAACGGCGACATAAATAGCTAGTTGACGGGAAAATAATATGATGTAAAGTAGACCCGGGGGCCATAGGTTTCACTAGTGGCTTCTCTCAAGATAGCATATATTATGGTGGGTGAACAAATTACTGCCGAGCAATTGATAGAAAAGCGCATAGTTAGGATGATATCTAGGCATGATCATGAACATAGGCATCACGTCCGTGTCAAGTAGACCGAAACGATTCTGCATCTACTACTATTACTCCACACATCGACCGCTATCCAGCATGCATCTAGAGTATTAAGTTCAAAAGAACAGAGTAACGCATTAGGCAAGATGACATGATGTAGAGGGATAAACTCAAGCAATATGATATAAACCCCATCTTTTTATCCTCGATGGCAACAATACAATACATGTCGGTTCCCTTTCTGTCACTGGGATCGAGCACCGCAAGATTGAACCCAAAGCTAAGCACTTCTCCCATTGCAAGAAAGATCAATCTAGTAGGCCAAACCAAACTGATAATTTGAAGAGACTTGCAAAGATATCAAATCATGCATATAAGAATTCAGAGAAGAATCAAATATTGTTCATAGATAATATTAATCATAAACCCACAATACATCGGATCTCGGCAAACACACCGCAAAAAGAATTACATCGAATAGATCTCCAAGAACATCGAGGAGAAATTTGTATTGAGATCCAAAGAGAGAGAAGAAGCCATCTAGCTAATAACTATGGACCCGAAGGTCTGTGGTAAACTACTCACACATCATCGGAGAGGCAATGGTGTTGATATAGAAGCCCTCCGTGATCGAGTCCCCCTCCGGCAGATCGCCGAAAAAGGTCCCCAGATGGGATCTCACGGGTACAGAAGGTTGCTGAGGGTGTCCTGGACTAAGAGGTCCTAGGGCGTCCGGCCTGTTATCTATTGGGCCGGACTGATGGGTTGTGAACATGAAGGCCGAAGACTGTACCTGTGTCTGGATTGGACTCTCCTTGGCATGGAAGGCAAGCTTGGCGATCGACTATGAAGATTCCTTCTTATGTAACCAACTCTATGTAACCCTAGATTCCCCCGGTGTCTATATAAACCGGAGGGGTTAGTCCGGAAAGGATATACCCATTACCATAGTCATATAGGCTAGACTTCTAGGGTTTAGCCATTACGATCTCATGGTAGATCAACTCTTGTAACACCCATATCCATCAAGATCAATCAAGCAGGACGTAGGGTATTACCTCCATAGAGAGGGCCCGAACCTGGGTAAACATCGTGTCCCCCGTCTCCTGTTACCATCGATCCTAGACGCACAGTTCGGGACCCCCTACCCGAGATCCATCGGTTTTGACACCGACATTGGTGCTTTCATTGAGAGTTCCACTGTGCCGTCGACGAAAGGCTCGATGGCTCGCCTTGTCCTTAAAGACAACATCACCTCCGGGGGAGCTCTGGCTCTGGGCCAAACCCTCCAGTTGGGAAGCTTTACTATGATCACCTGTTCGGCCGTTGAGCCGACGATGACCTCTCGAGCCATCGAAAACCCCCTTCGCGTCAACTCTGAGCACTCCAAGCAGATGGATCTGACAGAGTTTTTGTCTTTGAACGAACTCCTATATCGCATCGCCGCTTTGGGAATAGCCACAGACTACGATTGGAACGGGCCTAAAACTGATCAAGGAGAAATCAAGACCCTACCGGTCACCCACCAGATTGCGGTAGTCGTGGAGCAGGACGGCGAGTCTTCTTCTATACCGAAGATGGACTATGTTCGGATCGCCGATCAGGAAGAGTCGGATACTCACCCGCGAAAGGATGCGACCAGGCCTGTGAACATAGCATCGGACGGCGGTCCTAAACAATCAGAAGATATTCTGGAACCCGGACTGTTAAGCCCGAAAGGTCGTCAGACTCCGGATAATCGGTCAGGTTAGGGTTCGGATTTAATTCAACCCACCCACCCGGATATAGACGCTCTCATGAGCATAAAATAGCAGTCTCAGGAAACGGTCCAGCACTTTTGGGCCAGATTCCTCCTTGTCAAGGACAAGGTAAAAGATTGCCGTGACAAGGACGCAATATCAGCGTTCTGCAACAATTGCGCGGACGAAGGAATCCTCAACGCCATGAATTGCCGCGGCATACTGAAATACGCTGACTTAGCAACCATCGTACAAAAGTACAGCGCGATGGAGAGCACCTGGAAAACTCAAGCAGCTCGCTGGGAAACGCCAGTCCCAACTCAACTCCCCCTACAGGCAAAAAGGGCGCACCCTCGCGGCACGCCCAGTCCAACAGTCAAGAAACACAAAACCGCTATGTGGCACGACACCGTTCTGGTGGGGTGGTTCGATGGCCCATGCAAAATACATACAACACCAGATACCGTGGCAACCCACAGCCTTAGAGCGTGTTGGATACTATGACAGGTAGCCAAGAGCGGCGAGGACATCCTTATCAAGGACGACCCAGAATGGCATCCCCCAGGGGATGATAACTCAAGAGTATTGACGGTCTTTGAGACATTCGCTTCAAACAACAAGCGCAAAAGGGCGCTTCGCGAGCTCGCCGAAGTCTGGCAAATTGCTGCGATAAACCCCTGGAACGACACGGCTATAACATTCAACGCCGGTGACAAACCAAAGTATAGAACAGTACGAGCGCCAGCCGCGTTAGTCCTCAGTCCCATCGTGGACGGGTTTTGCCTTACCAAGGTCCTCACGGACGGCGGCAGTGGACTAAACCTCATTTATGAGGACACACTCCATAAAATGGAAATAGACAGGAGCTGCATCATGCAAAGTAACACAACCTTCCGAGGAATTATTCCCAGTCGGGAGGCGCGATGCGCGGGCAAAATCACACTTGACGTAGTATTCGGCACGCCGGAGAACTATCGGTCCGAAGAAATAACTTTCCAAGTGGCCCCTTTCAAGAGTGGATATCACGCCCTGTTGGGGCGGGATGCTTTTACACGCTTTCAGGCCATACCCCATTATGGGTATATGAAGCTCAAAATGCCCGGACCAAACGGTATAATCACTCTCGTCAGTGATCCGTACATAGCACTCCGCGCTGAAAACAAAACCGCATCCCTGGCCCTGGAGGAGCTATCTGAAGCCCTCGCGACCGACGAATTAACCGCACTACGCTCCACGGTGGACAAGGACGACGTGATCCTCGACAAATGCCCGAAATCCACATCCTTTAAACCAGCAGAAGAAATAGTCAAATTCCAGGTCCACCCAACGGACCCCAAGAAGACAGCATCTATCGGAGCTCAACTGAACCCAACAGTTGACACCACACTACGAGAATTCCTGCGTGAAAACTGGGAAATATTCGCCTGGCACCCTTCAGATATGCCAGGGATCCCAGGCGAGCTGGCCGAACATAGCCTCAATATATTAAACGGGTTTAAACCAGTGAAACAATCACTGCGGCGCTTTTTCGAACCCAAGCGACAAGCCATGGGGGAGGAGCTGGCCAAACTCATCGATGCCGGATTCATTAGAGAAATCAAACACCCGGACTGGCTGACAAACCTGGTGATGGTACCAAAGAAGGACAAATCCTGGCGCCTGTGCGTCGATTTCAAAGACCTCAACAAGGCTTGCCCTAAGGATCCCTTCCCCCTCCCCCTCATTGATCAAATCATCGATGCCACCGCAGGACACGACTCACTGTGTTTACTCGATGCATATTCCGGATACCATCAAATCAAAATGAAGGAGTCCGATCAAGCCGCAACAGCATTTATCACCCCATATGGGCTATTATGCTTCAACACCATACCCTTTGGGCTCAAGAACGCCAGCGCAACATACCAACGCATGATTCAAACATGCCTGGAGAAACAGATCGGCAAAACAGTAGAAGCTTACGTCGATGACGTCGTCATCAAAACCAGGCACGTCGAAACACTAATAGACGACTTACGTCTTACATTCGACAACCTCCGGGCGTATGACATTAAGCTCAACCCGGAAAAGTGTGTCTTCGGCGTCCCCGCTGGAAAACAGCTGGGCTTCATCGATTCCAATAGAGGAATCGAAGCAAACCCAGAAAATTCGAGCTTGGCTAAACCAACAAACCTTAAACAAGTTCAAAAGCTTGCAGGTTGCGTAGCAGCTCTAAGCCGCTTTATCTCCAGATTGGGAGAAAAGGCACTGCCACTCTATCGCCTTGTACGGCGAACCGACCACTTCGAGTGGACGGACGCGGCAACAGTCGGACTGGAGGAAATAAAAAACTTTCTTGCGAGCAATACAATCCTGGCCGCACCAAACACCGGCGAATCGATGCTATTATACATATCGGCAACACACCAAGTGGTGAGTGATGTACTCGTCGTTGAACGAGAACAGGACGGACATAAATTCCCGCTTCAGAAGCCAGTATACTACGTATCTATTGTCCTTACACCATGCAAATCCCTGTACCCTCATTATCAAGAAATAGCATATGCGGTCTTCATGGCATCCCGAAAGCTCCGTCACTACTTCCAGGAGTGTTCGATCATGGTGGCCTCCGAAGTACCACTCAATGACATTATAAAAAACCATGATGCTACGGGCCGGATTGCCAAATGGGCCATTGAACTCCTCCCATTTGACATTACATATAAACCACGTCGAGCTATCAAATCCCAAGTAATGGCCGACTTCGTCGCCGAATGGACAGAGGCCGAACTCCCTAAAGAGTACGGCACATACTCCAATTGGGTCATGTACTTCGATGACTCCAAAATGCTGGCAGGGTTAGGAGCGGGCGTTGTTTTAATGTCCCCTACTGGAGACTGCTGTCTACTACACAACCTTCTTCTTGTAGACGTTGTTGGGCCTCCAAGTGCAGAGGTTTGTAGGACAGTAGCAAATTTCCCTCAAGTGGATGACCTAAGGTTTATTAATCCGTAGGAGGTGTAGGATGAAGATGGTCTCTCTCAAGCAACCCTGCAACCAAATAACAAAGAGTCTCTTGTGTCCCCAACACACCCAATACAATGGTAAGTTGTATAGGTGCACTAGTTCGGCGAAGAGATGGTGATACAAGTGGTATATGGATGGTAGATAAAGGTTTTTGTAATCTGAAAATATAAAAACAGCAAGGTAACTAATGATAAAAGTGAGCACAAACGGTATTGCAATGCATTGAAACAAGGCCTAGGGTTCATACTTTCGCTAGTGTAAGTTCCCTCAACAATAATAACATAATTGGATCACATAACTATCCCTCAACATGCAACAAAGAGTCACTCCAAAGTCACTAATAGCGGAGAACAAATGAAGAGATTATGGTAGGGTACGAAACCACCTCAAAGTTATCCTTTCTGATCGATCTATTCATGAGTCCGTAGTAAAATAACACAAAGCTATTCTTTCCGTTCAATCTATCATAGAGTTCGTACTAGAATAACACCTTAAGACACAAATCAACAAAACCCTAATGTCACCTAGATACTCCAATTTCACCTCAAGTATTCGTGTGAATGATTGTACGATATGCATCACACAATCTCAGATTCATCTATTCAAACCAACACCAAGAACTTCAAAGAGTGCCCCAAAGATTCTACCGGAGAGTCAATACGAAACGTGTGCCAACACCTATGCATAGGTTCATGGGCGGAACCCGCAAGTTGATCACCAAAACATACATCAAGTGGATCAATAGAATACCCCATTGTCAGCACGGGTATCCCACGCAAGACATACATCAAGTGTTCTCAAATCCTTAAAGACTCAATCTGATAAGATAACTTCAAAGGGAAAACTCAATCCATTACAAGAGAGTAGAGGGGGAGAAACATCATAAGATCCAACTATAATAGCAAAGCTCGCGATACATCACGATCGTACCACCTCAAGAACTCGAGCTACTGGTACATACCCTCAGCCCCGAGGGAGAACTACTCCCTCCTTGTCATGGAGAGCGTCGGGATGATGAAGATGGCCACCAGAGAGGGGTTCCCCCCTCCGGCAGGGTGCCGGAACGGGTCTAGATTGGTTTTCAGTGGCTACAGAGGCTTCTGGCGGCGGAACTCCCGATCTATTGTGCTCCTGGAAGTTTTTAGGGTATATGGATATATATATAGGAGGAAGAAGTACATCGGTGGATATTCGGGCTGTCCACGAGGCAGGGGGCGCGCCCAGGGGGTGGGCGCGCCCCCCACCCTCGTGGGCAGCCCGGGACTCTCCTGGTCCATCTCCGATACTCCGTGGGCTTCTTCTGGTCCAAAAATTAAGTTCCGTGAAGTATCAGGTCAATTGGACTCCCTTTGATTTTCCTTTTCTGCGATACTCTAAAACAAGGAAAAAACAGAAACTGGCACTGGGCTCTAGGTTAATAGGTTAGTCCCAAAAATCATATAAAATAGCATATGAAACATCCAAGGTTGATAATATAATAGCATGGAACAATAAAAAATTATAGATACGTTGGAGACGTATCAGCATCCCCAAGCTTAATTCCTGCTCCTCCTCGAGTAGGTAAATGATAAAAACAGAATTTTTGATGTGGAATTTACCTAAAATATTCATCATGTATTTCTCTTTATTGTGGCAAGAATATTCAGATCCATAATATTCAAGACAAAAGTTTAATATTGACATAAAAATAATAATACTTCAAGCATACTAACTAAGCAATCATGTCTTCTCAAAATAACATGGCCAAAGAAAGTTATCCCTACAAAATCATATAGTCTGGCTATGCTCTATCTTCACCACACAAAATATTTAAAACATGCACAACCCCAATTACAAGCCAGGCAATTGTTTCATACTTTTGGCGTTCTCAAACTTTTTCAATCTTCACGCAATACATGAGCGTGAGCCATGGATATAGCACTATAGGTGGAATAGAATGGTGGTTGTGGAGAAGACAAAAAGAAGAAGATAGTCTCACATCAATTAGGCGTATCAACGGGCTATGGAGATGCCCATCAATAGATATCAATGTGAGTGAGTAGGGATTGCCATGCAACGGATGCACTAGAGCTATAAGTGTATGAAAGCTCAATAAAAGAAACTAAGTGAGTGTGCATCCAACTTGCTTGCTCACGAAGACCTAGGCCACTTGAGGAGGCCCATTGTTGGAATATACAAGCCAAGTTCTATAATGAAAATTTCCCACTAGTATATGAAAGTGATATCATAGGAGACTCTCTATCATGAAGATCATGGTGCTACTTTGAAGCACAAGTGTGGCAAAAGGATAGTAGTATTTTCCCTTTTTCTTTTCTTTTTTTATCTGGCCTTTCTTTTTTTATTCGTCCTTTCTTTTTTTGGCCTTTCTTTTGGGGGGGGGGGGACAATACTCTATGAATGATGATCATCACACTTCTATTTATTTACAACTCAATGATTACAACTCGATACTAGAACAAAGTATGACTCTATATGAATGCCTCCGGCGGTGTACCGGGATGTGCAATGACTCATGAGTGACATGTATGAAAGAATTATGAATGGTGGCTTTTCCACAAATACAATGTCAACTACATGACCATGCAAAGCAATATGACAATGATGAAACGTGTCATAATAATGGAATGGTGGAAAGTTGCATGGCAATATATCTCGGAATGGCTATGGAAATGCCATAATAGGTAGGTATTGTGGCTGTTTTAACGAAGGTATATGGTGGGTTTATGATACTGACGAAAGGTGCGCGGTATTAGAGAGGCTAGCAATGGTGGAAGTGTGAGACTGTGTATAATCCATGGACTCAACATTAGTCATAAAGAACTCACATACTTATTGCAAAAATCTATTAGTTATCGAAACAAAGTACTACGTGCATGCTCCTAGGGGGATAGATTGGTAGGAAAATACCATCGATCGTCCCCGACCGCCACTCATAAGGAAGACAATCAATAAATAAATCATGCTCCGACTTCGTCACATAACGGTTCACCATGCGTGCATGCTACGGGAATCAAAAACTTCAACACAAGAATTTCTCAAATTCAAAACTACTCAACTAGCATGACTCTAATATCACCATCTCCATATCTCAAAACAATTATCAAGTATCAAACTTCTCTTAGTATTCAATGCACTTTATATGAAAGTTTTTATTATATCCCTCTTGGATGCCCAGCATATTAGGACTAAATTCATAACCAAAGCAAATTACCATGCTGCTTAGGACTCTCAAAATAATATAAGTGACACATGAGAGTTCATCTATTTCTATAAAATAAAACCACCACCGTGCTCTAAAAAAGATATAAGTGAAGCACTAGAGCAAATGACAAACTACTCCAAAAGATATAAGTGAAGATCAATGAGTAGTCGAATAATTATGCAACTATGTGAAGACTTTCTAACATTTAAAAATTTCAGATCTTGGTATTTTATTCAAACAGCAAGCAAAACAAAATAAAATAAAATGACGCTCCAAGCAAAACACATATCATGTGGCGAATAAAAATATAGCTCCAAGTAAAGTTACCGATGAACGAAGACGAAAGAGGGGATGCCTTCCGGGTCATCCCCAAGCTAAGGCTTTTGGTTGTCCTTGAATATTTCCTTGGGGTGCCTTGGGCATCCCCAATATTAGGCTCTTGCCAATCCTTATTCCATAGTCCATCGAATCTTTACCAAAACTTGATAACTTCACAACACAAAACTTAACAGAAAACTCGTAAGCTCCGTTAGCGAAAGAGAAGAAAACACCACTTCAAGGTAATTTAATGAACTCATTATTTATTTATATTGGTGTTAAACCTACTGTATTCCAACTTATCTATAGTTTATAAACTCTTTTACTAGCCATAGATTCATTAAAATAAGCAAACAACACACGAAAAACAGAATCTGTCAAAAACAGAACAGTCTGTAGTAATCTGTGACTAACGCAAACTTCTGGAACCCCAAAAATTCTAAAATAAATTGCTGGACGTGAGGAATTTATCTATTAATCATCTGAAAAAATAATTAACTAAATATCAATCTCCAATAAAAAATGGCAGCAATTCTCGTGAGCGCTAAAGTTTCTGTTTTTTTACAGCAAGATTAAAAAGACTTTCCCCAAGTCTTCCCAAAGGTTCTACTTGGCACAAACACTAATTAAAGCATATAACCACTAAAAACAGAGGCTAGATGATTAATTTATTACTAAACAGGAACAGAAAGCAAATAACAAAAATAAATTTGGGTTGCTTCCCAACAAGCGCTATCGTTTAACGCCCCTAGCTAGACATGATGATTCCAATGATGCTCACATAAAAGATAAGAATTGAAACATAAAGAGGGCATCATGAGGAATATGACAAGCACATTTAAGTCTAACCCACTTCCTATGCATAGGGATTTTGTGAGCAAACAACTTGTGGGAACAAGAATCAACTTGCATAGGAAAGCAAAACAAGCATAACTTCAAGATTTTAAGCACATAGAGAGGAAACTTGATATTGTTGCAATTCCTACGAGCATATATTCCTCCCGCATAATAATTTTTAGTAGCCTCATGAATGAACTCAACAATATAACCATCACATAAAAGCATTCTTTTCATGATCTACAAGCATAGAAATTTTATTACTCTCCACATAAGCAAATTTCTTCTCATGAATAGTAGTGGGAGCAAACTCAACAAAATAACTATCATGTGAGGCATAATCCAATTGAAAACTAAAATCATGATGACAAGTTTCATGGTTTTCATTATTCTTAATAGAATACAAGTCATCACAATAATCATCATAGGTAGCAACTTTGTTCTCATAATCAATTGGAACCTCTTCCGAAATAGTGGATTCATCACAAAATAAAGTCATGACCTCTCCAAATCCACTTTCAACAATATAATAATCATAAATAGGAGGAATGCTTTCATCATAAAAAATTTGCTCACCAAAACTTGGGGGACAAAAAATATCATCTTCATCAAACATAGCTTCCCCAAGCTTGTGGCTTTGCATATCATTAGCATCATGGATATTCAAGGAATTCATACTAACAATATTGAAATCATGCTCATCATTCAAATATTTAGTGCCAAACATTCTAATGCATTCTTCTTCTAACACTTTGGCACAATTATCGGAATCCTTATTTTCATGGAAGACATTAAAAAGATGAAGCATATGAGGTATCCTCAATTCCATTTTTTCAGTTTTCTTTTATAGACTAAACTAGTGATAAAACAAGAAACAAAAAGATTCGATTGCAAGATCTAAAGATATACCTTCAAGCGCTAACCTCCCCGGCAACGGCGCCAGAAAAGAGCTTGATGTCTACTACACAACCTTCTTCTTGTAGACGTTGTTGGGCCTCCAAGTGTAGAGGTTTGTAGGACAGTAGCAAATTTCCCTCAAGTGGATGACCTAAGGTTTATCAATCCGTAGGAGGTGTAGGATGAAGATGGTATCTTTCAAGCAACCCTGCAACCAAATAACAAAGAGTCTCTTGTGTCCCCAACACACCCAATACAATGGTAAATTGTATAGGTGCACTAGTTCGGCGAAGCGATGGTGATACAAGTGGTATATGGATGGTAGCTAAAGGTTTTTTTAATCTGAAAATATAAAAACAGCAAGGTGACTAATGATAAAAGTGAGCACAAATGGTATTGCAATGCGTTGAAACAAGGCCTAGGGTTCATACTTTCACTAGTGCAAGTTCTCTCAACAATAATAACATAATTGGATCATACAACTATCCCTCAACATGCAACAAAGAGTCACTCCAAAGTCACTAACTGCGGAGAACAAACGAAGAGATTATGGTAGGGTACGAAACCACCTCAAAGTTGTCCTTTTTGATTGATCTATTCAAGAGTCCGTAGTAAAATAACATAAAGCTATTCTTTCCGTTCAATCTATCATAGAGTTCGTACTAGAATAACACCTTAAGACACAAATCAACCAAAATCCTAATGTCACCTAGATACTCCAATGTCACCTCAAGTATCCGTGGGTATGATTATATGATATGCATCACACAATCTCAGATTCATCTATTCAAACTGAGGGAGTCCTGGATTAGGGGGTGTTCGGATAGCCGGACTCCTGGACTATGAAGATACAAGATTGAATACTTTGTCCCGTGTCCGGAAGGGACTTTCCTTGGCATGGAAGGCAAGCTTGGCGATACGGATATGAAGATCTCCTACCATTGTAACCAACTTTGTGTAACCCTAACCCTCTCTGGTGTCTATATAAACCAGAGGGTTTTAGTCCGTAGGACAACATACACAACAACAATCATTCCATAGGCTAGCTTCTAGGGTTTAGCCTCTCCGATCTCGTGGTAGATCTACTCTTGTACTACCCATATCATCAATATTAATCAAGCAGGACGTAGGGTTTTACCTCCATCGAGAGGGC